>NW_028185683.1:0-61593 GCF_003343005.1 Rhea americana | reverse complement strand
AGAGAGAGAGAGAGAGAGAGAAAGAAAGAAAGAAAAAAATAAAGGAGATGAAGTTGTAGGCCAGTCAGTTAACCTTCATTCCTGTAAAATATTGTGCCAGTATTTTGAGCACTTGTCCCAGATAAACTATCTATAAGCTCTGAGAGAAAAAATAGAAGAGGAGCAGCAACCAACATGGGTTKGTGAAGAGCAAATCATGTCAAAGCAATCCAATTTCTTGCTCTGACAGAGAAGCAGGCCTTGTATAGATGGAAGCAGTAGGTCTCATTTATCTTGACTTTCATAAGACTTYTGACATTGTTTCAGAAGACATTCTCATAAACAAGCTAAGAATAAATACATGTCCTAAATAAAACTATAATACTGTGGAAGCATAGTTGTTGGAAACTACACTTAAACAATAATTATCAAAGGCTCACTGTCAAAATCTAGAGATGTTTCTAAGGAGATTCTGCAGGGATCTGTCCCCAGAGGAGTACTATTCACCATTTTCATTAATGACTTAGATAATCAACAATCTGACAGAAATACAGATACCTCTGAAGACGGCACTGAGCTGGGAGATGCTGCAAGTGTGTTAATGATCAGGAAAGTTATTCTGACAGCTTATAGAACTGATCCAAAAATGAGACAGTACAATTCAAAAGGACCAAGCTGGGGATAACCAACARCACAGATACAAGGTAGAGAAACTGGCTCAGCAGCAGTTGTGCAGAAAAGCATCTGGGGATGATTGTCAGTCACAAGCTGAAGATGAGTCAACAATGTCATGCTACTGAGAAAGGCTGACATCATACTCAAGTGTATAAATAGGAGTGTCATCTAGTCCTCATATGAAGTAATTTTTCTCTACTCAACTCCTTAGAGAGAACATAGTATCCAGCTTTGGACACTACACTTGAAGAGAGATGTGGACCTCCTGGAGAAATTCCAGGTGCAGCATGATCAAAAATCTAAAAAACATGACTAACAAGAGAACACCAAATGAGGTATAATTGTTCTGAGAAGAGAAAACCGTGGTGAATCATGAAGGTAATCTTTGCATATGGTGGAGCTACTGCAAGGAGGAAATACAGAAATGCTTCTCCACACTCAACAGCTTACAGTGCAGCAGAGAAGATTTAGATTAGGCATCAAGAAAACTTTCTGATGATAAGAATAGTTAAAYACTGGAGTAGATTGCTCACAGAGGTTGTGGACTCATCATCTTGCTGACTTTTAAAAGAACAAGTTAATGCAAACAAATGTAGATATTCTGATAAAAGATTGCTTTTAAAATATGTCCTTTTCTCTTTGATAATGCTGTGATTCACATGCAAAAGGAGAGTGATATTGCTTACTAATCTCATGTGGGCTTTTCAAGGACCATTCCTGAATGTCTGCAAGACACCGAGAGCTGTATAGATACATAAGCCCTTGTAATAGATAAATCACAGTCCTCGTGTCTAGGGGGGAAGAAAAAAAAAATCAATGCTGTTTTCCTTCTGGTCTCTTTCTCACTGATAATTAATTTGAAAATGTTATATTTTGGATGTGGAAACTGAGGCAGGGGACACAATGTGCCCGAAGTCACCCATCAAATTTGTGGAAGAGCTGGGAGCAGAACCCCTGTAATGTGTCCTGTAATGTTTGCTCTGGCATAGACTCAGGTCAAGGGGAGCTATATAAAAGACTGTTGTCCTCTCAGGTATCTGAGTAAGAACTTACTGTCTGACATCATCTAGGTCTTAGAATGATGCTTGTCATGCTTAAAAATCTACAAAATTACAGATGTGGTGTTCAAGCATTACACTTTTACAGGATAGGTAAATAGGCAGTTGGACTGATACAACTTTATTATCATTTTTCACTGGGTGTCAGTGGGTTTCCCCTGAAGAAATGACTAATGACATCAATTCCCATTTCCCCAGACTTCAGCCAAATCACAAAGACTTGGAGCAACATACATTCAACAGAGCAGTAATTAGAAGGACCTTTGGTTATCCTGGAAATGAGATTCAGATGGCAGAGATAAAGCTGGCTAGATGCTAAAACACAGACCCCTTCTCTAAAGTTCTGGGAGACAAAGTGGCCCTGCTGTATATCACATCGCACTGCCGTAAATTGTGGCTGATGAAGTAATGGACATGGGAACTCAGAAGTACTGAGGTGCCTCTAAATGAGCTCAGGACTGCAAAGCATTGTGCCTCCTCTATCATGAGGGGCAAGCAGAAATATGCATGCAAGACCTCATTCTGCCTCTCAGCATGCAAAAAAAATCACTCTCCACAGTGAGAAAGCCTGTCAGGAGCGTGGCTCCACCCTGCAGGGTGTCAAAGACTCCTGAGAGCCCTGTCCCTTCCCCCCAGCACGGATTTCCTTAGGAAGGTAGGACTCYAGCAGCTTGAGATCCACCAGCGTAGCTCTCCTTTTCAGGCATGGTAAGTGCAAGCAAAGAGATGGCCCCCTGAGRAGAAGGGACATTTCCAGTACAGCAGCTTAATGACAGCAGGAGATGCTGTCGAGTCCTTATTTGCTGGATTTACTAGCTTCCATGCAGGCACGCTGCCGGGAGACCGCTTGCTGTTTGATGGGGGCCTGAAGTTTAAAGCTGCTTCCAGAGTTTTGTTGAGACAGACAGGATTCTGTCAACAGCACACCAGACAGAGAATCGTTAATATGAACACACTTTAGGATGCTGCTGTGTGCATGCTCTCTTCCTGGTGGTTGCAGTTCTAAACTAATTAATTTCTGTGATCTGAACTGTTCTCTTTTATTAGTAGTATCAGCATGTGCAGTGCTGCATGGTTATAGATGATGTGCTCTCTCTAGGGATCCTATCAGCATGCTATTGTAGGTCTTCACAACATGGAGAGAAATGTCTCCTATGTTTCCTTGGTAGTGTTAATTTTTTTCTGGTTATTTATTTCCCTTGAACTCTTACTGCTTTCTCCCTTCTTGTGAGCTCTGTGTTTGCTCCTTACGGGTTTCAGTGGCTGTTCAGCTCTGTCCTTGACTCTGACTGCTCAGAATGACCTTTCTGATAATTCTTCTTCACTCCCAGGGGCTGAGGTTTGTGGGTAAGGCAAACTCATGGTTTCCTTGGATAATCTGACTTCATTATTTTCATTGTCAGGGGAGCGTGAAGTTCTTTTGCTCCTTGGTGCACAGCCTTCAGGATGAGTGATACATGGGCTTCTCCTATCTCATGACAGATAATCTTGACAAGGCTCCTCTTTTCCATTGCTTGTCTCACTAGATACAGTACATAAATATAAATAGACACACACATGATCCCTTCTCTGTGCATAGGCACATATCAGCTGCACTGCAAGGTCTTGCAGGATTCTCAGCTCTTGCTTGCAGCTCTAGTGGAAATGTTTCAGCCAAGGTATTCAAATGTACCTGCTGGATTTAGATGCTCTCTCACAAAACATTTTAAAGGGTCTTGCTCTGAAAAAGGTGAATGGTAATTCTGTTACTAATCACTTCCTCGTTTGGAAAACTAAAATATGGCATAGCTGCTTCTTCTAGTGAGTGTTCCACTATTCATTTTTTTCATTGCACTTCTGGGCCATTTCACTCCCATGTCATGATTTTGTCTTTTCAGATCATGTCTTTCTTATCATCAGAAATGCACAAATTTCCACTTTCTACCTGCCCCTGGAAAATCTATTTTTCACTGAAACACAAAGTAGTAGCTTTCCTGCAGGATGCCCAGTGTGCATGTGTTTATTACAATTTGTGTACCCAGGTAACATGTTGTTTTCAAGCAAGGAAGAAAGCCCCTCTCTTGTTCTTTGTTATTGCACTTCTACTGTGCTTAACACTGATACCTCTGGATCTAGTCCTCTTGATCAGTGCTGGAGTGAAAGCTTATCTCAGTAGGGGTCATTTCTTCTCCTCCTCTAGAGCATTTCTGTCTGGTGTGTTTGTCACCCCACATACTGGCTTCCACTGGCACATTTCATTTCATCTGTGTTTTACTTGTTCTTTCAACAACATTCATCTTTGTCACAACAGACTGCTATATTCTGAGTATGGATTTATCTGTGCAGATCCCATTCCAAATAACTATCTAAATAAAACATAATATTTCTTCTCCACAGCTATGCCGTTTGTTTTTCGCCTGGAAGCCTGAACATTTATTGATGAATCCATATTTGTACTTACAGCAGCCTCTCCAGTCATTTCTTTAGTCATGTTTGGTGTGGTTTGTAATAGTGCATGAAAGTGGAAAGGGAAGGTATGCAAATATCAATAATAATTATGTTCTCCATATGCAGATTTCTTGAATATTTCTGGAAATTCATCTTCTAAATTACTTTTGCACAATATAGGCAAATGTAAACATGCATTTTAATAATTGTAGAATAGTTTAGAGAGCAATCTATACTCAGTTATGCTGCTTAATTAAGGGGGTACTGTAAATAAAGATAATGTATATATCTAGAAATATGGCTGCCGTAATATTTTACAATTTAATGCACGGCTCTTCTAATTCAAAGTAACATCTTCATTGTTAGTGTGTATTTAACCATTTTAATCAGTACAGTAATGCCATAATTGATTTAAGATACATTTTGAAGACTCAGGCCTTGGAACATGGATTCCTCTTGCAGAATTCTTTAGTCAATGGCGGTTGCCTAGTGCAATGATGTATTTTACAGTTGATGTAGTCTAATTCAGTTGAGGACTTTGACCGTTAAAAACAGTATACTACCACAAATCCTCTATTTGAGAGGTGTTATAAATGCTAAGGCCTTGCTAGATCCTAATAGTCTTATGCTCCAACAGTCTTTGTTATTTCCCATCCTGGTTGATGTCTTTTACGCTACTTTGAAGTCAATAACATGAACAACATATGCTCCAGTAAATTATAACAGTGGAGCTAAAATTTGGAAACTTGGAAATTTGGAGCTAAAATTATAACGATATTAAAATACGGAGCTAAAATTATAACAATGGAGCTAAATTTTTTTCTGGACCTAAAATTTTTGCTGTCTGTGGAATCATCTCTCCCAGCGTCCCTACCAGCATTGGCAAACTAACGTACAGGCATTTTTCTACTCCGCTTTCCTTGGATTTTGAATGACCGTGGCTCTGAGGGAGTGTCTAAAGCACACCTAGTTTCTTCTACTTGTTTCTTCTACTTCTAGGCTACTACTGGGACTCACTTATTTCAAGATACTGGACCTTGGTATTTTTTAGAGTGATTCACAGCAGCTGCAGGCATTTTCTGCTCTGCATGTGACATCTTTGGAAGCACATGAAACAACAGGCTCAGGACAAGTCTCAAGCTCTGTTGACACATCGTCTGTTTCATTGAAGTTCAGATGTTCCATAGCAGGATGCAACAGCCAAACTCACTCAGCAAAATCAAGATGCTTTCATATACGAGCTGATCCACAAACCAGGAGAGAAGATGAATCTCACCCCCATTGGCCTCATCCCAGGACAGTCTTACTGGGGATTTATCCATAAATCAACCACACAACCATCTCCTGAAAGGGTCAATCCTTATTACTAAAACATCACTTTCAGAGAGTTGTAAATTTAAAATGCACTTTACAAAAATAGTCTAGTATTTTCCCCCCAAAGACCTGACAGCTGTCTGTACCACACTGAGCTATAGGGCCCTTTTAAAAAGTAGTTCCTTATTCAGAAACAAGAAGCTGCCTGTAGCTAGCGTTCAATAAATCAACACTTTCAACTTTGGTTGCTCATTCTCAGATGTGTAATCAGAACATAGATTCATAGATTTTGAGGCCAGAAGGGACTGCTCTGATCATCTAGTCTGACTTCCTGCATAACACAGGTCAGAGAATATCACCCAGTGACTCCTGCAGCAGAGAGAATTATTCTGGCCTTCTATTTTAGATTCTGCTGTTGCAATTGCTGTTGACCAGTGAAACATACTTATCCCATAAAATACCATGCACATCACCTTACTCTGGAAACCTTCCAAGACAGCAAGCCAGGCTTTTAGATTATATTTTTTTTCAAAGGAGAAGAAACAAAGCACATAATCCCCCAGAGAAAGTTCAGTGTTCACCTTGTGGGGAACATGCTGTTGTTGATGGGGCTGAGAATAACGAAAAGGACATGACTGATTTGGCGTATCACTGATGGTTCAGGGCAGACACCTACCAAACTGAAATGAGAGGAATATAAAACCTCCTTTACAGAAAATATGGATGCACACCCTAAATTCTCCCAAGGGCCAAGAGATTTTGTATGTCCCATTTTAYTGAGAGAAGAAATGTTTGTAGGAAGAAGTAATATCTTTTATTAGACTACCTGATAGATCTGGTGGAAAAAAAAGGACAAGGCATGCATCAGGCATGCAAGCCCTTCTTCAGTTCTGAAATATAATTTTAATGATACTGGCCTTAGGATATCTCAAAGGGCCATGGAGCTTTTTTTGCCTAGTTTCTTACAGCATGGTGTCTGTCTGTCAGCCCCACCTAATTGCTTTTGAATCAGTCAATCGATTTCAATCACATCGTCAGGGGGAGGGGTAAAGGTTTTGCAGATATTACATTCTCTCACGTTTCAAGAAAAAAAAGGTCACAAGGCAAAAGACAGATCCAGATGTGTGCCCCTAAGAAGAAAAATAGCAGGTTGATAATAAGAGAATCCACACGGGCAAGACAAAGAGGAAAGCAAATTTCATCATTCCTACATAGCATGCAACGATTTCTTTTTAAAATCAGATCCCTTCAAGGTGTCTCAAAAAATAATCCATGTGTTAAAAACAGTTTCTTTGTGTCTATCTATTTTAATCACATTTGCCAGTCCATTGTCCAAACTGGCAAAGTTTGTTGTCTTCCTTACAGTAACTGCAAACACTTATTCCTTGATCTGTGATTTCAGTGGTGATAGCTCATGGCCATGGTTACTGAGAGCTCCAGACAAATTCTCTTCTCCAAACATCTAGCTGCTGGCTGGTGAGCTTTTCACTGAAGCACAGATAGGAGCCATGAGTCAACATCTGTTCTGTTGCATAAGATGTGGCAATGGCAATCTCTATCTCATGAGACCCTTGCTGTTTACTGAGGAATGGGTTGAGATCTAGGTCTGGAGTTCCCTTGGGTAGCATTCTGCAACTGGGGAAGCTCCTCAGGCTGTGATTTGCTCTGAAAACCCTTTTTTTTCACCCTGTCAGCCAAATCCTGATGAGAAGAGAAAAACAGCACAAAAGGTGTTGAAGAGACAGAAGGTGTCAGAAAACAGTGATTTGACAGCTCTTGCCTCGTGGGCAACTGTGCTGACACAGGGTTTTCTTCTCTTATCAAGGTGTTTTGTAGTCTTGTCTCATTCTGTGTGTCCAGTAGCCTTCCCTACTAACCTCCCCTAAAGGCTGATTTAAATGCAATCTCATGCAGCTTCTCTTGTCTCCTCCCTTTCCTACTCTCATYCTTCTCTTCAGACACAGAGTTTCAGGAGTTCTTCCCACTCTTAAGAGCTTTAGCTATGGGTGTATCCCCAGATTTGATCTCCTTCCTGGAGAACCATGTTCATGGCTCCAGGATGGAAATTACATGAGCCAATTTCCATTCCCAGCTTTCAGTGTGATCCCAAACAAGTGACTTAACCTTATGTAGAGACCATTTCTGAAATCTATTATACAAAGGAATAACATGTGTTAACTCATTCCTGTTTTTAAAATGTGTAGGCATGCTTGGAAAGAAAGTCCTATGGAAGTACCAAGCATTAAATCAGTGTCTGATTTTCTCCATAAATACTGTCACAGTGATATTAGTCACTGAATGAAGACTGCCACTATATTATTCACTACTGAGTAAGTAAAAAATAACAATTGCTTTCTCAAAAAAGAAAGAAGGACTAGATTAAACTCTGAGGCCACGTGCTTCCAGCACATTTTCACAGTGTCATTACAGCTTTCAACTGTCCCCAGCTAACCACTTCCTCCTCGAGAAGAAAGACAATCTTGTGGTGACAGCAGCAGCCTAGTCTCACGACAACTTATGTTCAGCCTGTAGGAACAGACCTCCAGTTGCAGCACAGGTAAGTCATCCCATCTCTGCTCCTCCATCATTCCTCTGTCTGCTCTGGTTGTGAGTACCAGAGTGTCTGAGCAAGCACTGAGAACCCCTGTCCTGGTGGGCCTCCAAGTCATGCCAGAGTACCAGAGCAGCACCAGTACCAGAGGAACATCTGGCACTTTGGTTGCTGGTGGGACATATGTTATGCGGGGCTGCAGGGAGGAAGGGGAGGACTGTGCTGGCAGGAGGAAGCAGTGAATAAGGTGTCAGAGCAGCGAAATAGCTTGGGTATGCCTTTTACAGGGCCACTACGACATGTTCCTCTGCTGTAGCCACTGAAACTAGAGCTTCCCCCTCTATATTTAGTTACTCTACCTACTTACCTAACAAGGGGCAATAATTTCTCATTTATTAAAATGCAAGCGTGTTAGGCACAACGAAACACATAGTGCAATAAGTCCTGGTAAAGTTAGTACTGTTCCCCAGGGTTCTTTTACAAAAACTTCTTGTAACCAAAGCTTGCCTTCAGCAAATTACCTAATGGTGTTGCAGGTGTAAACTTTAGAGCTTGACTCAGCAGAAGACAGTGCATGAAGAAATTATCCAGATTATCCACTCCATAAAATGACAAATTAATACATACAACCAACATCCCAGYGCCAATATACAGCACCATGCAGCTCTCTCAGAAATACATGTTAAAACAATTAGTTAGTTAGCAATATGGATTTTCTGTCACATACACAATCTCAGGCAGCTTCAAAGTGTATTAATAAAATGTTAGCAACTGAAGAACCCAAGACTTGTTTCAGCAAGACTTTTTAAAAACAAAACCCATATTATAATCAAAAAGAATGTTACATTTATTTGATCTATTTTGAGAATGAAGTCAGCTCAAGGTCAATTGCTGATCAGGAACAATGGAGGAAAACTAGGTGAGATAATTTTAAAGCTGTTTGAATTAAGACACAGATACAACCTTTTTGAAAGGTAATTTATAAGAAATTATCTCAATTTACATAATTCAAGTGTTTTTACCCTGGTACCTTGAAGAGGTTGATCTACATATGAATTAGAAGATATTGTTAAAGATAATTTTCTCCCCAGAACTCCCCAAATCAGATCTCACACATGGAAAACATGTGCTATGGAAGAATGATCTAGCAGATATGAAACTTCTGTTTCCAAGGAAGTAGCTTAATGTTTCAGGCAATACACAGTGCAGTCTCCAAAAAGGCACCGTTTATCCCAAGCAGCAACTGAGATTCCTTTAGTGGGGAATTAGGCAGCCCAACGTATTCTGGACTAGCTAAGCTCCTCTGGTTAATAACCAAATGCCACCTGCAGAACCTCAGTAAGCACCCTTTTGTCCTCCTTAACAAGCACACTCTCTCACGTATAGAATAGCAAGTTTCGCTGAAGACAGCCACAGCTGTCTTCCCTTTCCCTGCAAATGAAAGGGTCTGCACTCCTGCTACAAAATGGTTATCAAATGCAGTGTCAAAGCAAGTGTTTCCCCTCCATTGTAAGAGGCAAGCTGAATACTTTCGGCACAGCTTTCAGTGTCTTCAGACCCAACTGCAGCTGCACACACTCCAAACATTCTGCTAGCGACTTCCTGTTTGCATTCCTTAACTGAGGAGAAGGAGGACATTTCTTTCCAAGTCTGCTGCCTGCTCCTGGTTTTCCAGCTCTCTGTGTCTTTCTGTCTCTCTCTTTGTTCTTCCTTTAGGAAATCTTTGAGATTCATGAGCATAACAAGAATCCCTTGCCTCTGAACTGTGCTTTTAAATTGGCTGGTTGCTTCAGAAAGGGGGGAAGAAAAAAGCCACTTTAGCCGTGACAGTGTTCATTTACACTAACGGCATACTGGTGCTAGACGGAACCCTCTGTGCCTCTGTGTGTGCGTGTGTGTGTGTGTGCGTGTGTGCGTGCGTGTGTGGCTTGCACTGAGATCAGAAAGCCAAGTACTGTCCAAAGATACAAACGTCGTTGCCTCCTGCTGATGCCATGAGGCACGTTTTGCATTCACAACAGTCAAGCACTCTCTTTTGGGGGCTTTACACCCTCACCCAGTGCATTCAGAAGACCACATTSTGCCCTCCAGGAGGGCTCCCTGGGAGTCAGACACGCGCATCTGAGGTCCAAATTAATGTCTGAATCAGTGCGTGTGACTCAAGGATGCAGTATTGAGACTGACAGGCCCTGACCATCATTTCAACTTTCTCTGCAGCTATGAATACTGATGCTTCTCCCTTGTGGTAATTTTTCTTACCCATTTCTGCAGCCTCAAGGGATCACCTCTTTTCCTCCCATTTCTTGTTCTTTCCTGTTCAAGGGATCCTTACTCTGCTGTGTCTCCRCTAGCATTATGGCTAAATGTTTAAACCTCATACCTACAACATCCACAAAATGCTTAAATATGAGAAAAAAACTTCAATGATTTTGTAAAAAAAGCTTCGATTTCATGTTCATCAATGATACCGCAGTCAAATCTCAACTAGTGGATTAATGTTTCTTTTATACAGTGAAGATACCTGATTTCTGTCAGTCCTTAGCTTAAAAATGCAACATCAGCCATGGCTTCCTAAATAACCATATCAAATAGACAGAGAAAAGCAAGTAAACTGGAAATCAGATTTCACTGAAGGGACACCGACACAACACCTGCTGTCCCTCTCCTGCTTTCAGGAAAAGGACTTCTGCTGCGCAAAGGAGTCTCTGGGGTATGCAGGGCAGATAAAGTTACAGCAGCTTAGAGGATTTTGTTTCAGCTGATGCTTGGGAAAAGGGCTGACCCAGAGAAGCTCTTTCAGGAGGTACAGACTCTGAGGGAGAAGTCTGACTTGCATGGCTCTGACACTTACTCCACTGCAGAATATGCTTCAATGAGGGAGGTGGTAGGGGTCTGAGCACACGGCAAAGGGATGCACAAGGGYTCTGAGGCGCTCCCGCATGCAAGCAGGAGCAGAGAGGCTGTGGAGCAGGACTGTACAGACTCCAACAGCTCCAAATACTCTTTGTTGCCACTCCATAACAGAGACTGTTGTGTCCTCTGCACCTTGGGAAAACGAGGGGAAAATAACATATTTGTGTAAATGCTGGCAGGCTTTGCCAAAGCAGCTGCCATAGGCTCTATGTCAAAGCACCAGGGGAGCGCCTAATCCCCTTAGAAATTCAAAGGCATGTGAAACATCCTGTCATTACACTGTCTCTCTTCTACTCATCTCTCACTCTTTGACTCTTCTGCATCCAGTTCCAGCTTCAGACAAGGGAAGCAGAGCTCACTGTCAGCATGATAAAATCACATTGTCTCCAAAAAAAGAAAAGAAAGGCTACTGTCAACAACTGGCATTAATTGGATGGATGGGTCAAAGAGACACTCTTTTCCCACTGCAGAAGGCTGGGACACAGGGCAAGGAAATACAGAGGGAGTAAATCAATTCCCGCTCCTACCATGAGTGTGTCTGTACTGGGTTAGAGATGAGACAGCAAGATCTTCTGACTCAAAAACTGATGAGCAGAACCACAGGATCTTTGCACAGTAGTCCAACAGGGTTAGACTCAGTGGACACATAAACAGAAACTGGCTAATGCCAGCTGATACTCCAACTTGGAGAATTTTCCAGACTTTCACTAAAATTGAAATCATGAAATCCAAGTAAACAAAAAATAAAAAGATATTTCTACACATGGGGAAAMATATCTTCTCTTTATGCAACCAGATTGAGTCAGCACCACAATTTTCTCATTGGTTTGGCAAGGCAAATCCTTAATGGAAAGACTGGTTTCAATTTAGGGGTCTTCTCCTAATGCAGAGACAACACTGAGCCTCATTTTCTTGTAATCAGCATCACACCTGGACAGTTGTTTTGACATGACAGAAGAAAACTAAACATGATTCAGTGATCTGGGCGTAAGGTGCATGCTGATCTGCTTCTGCAATCATAGCTCAGAGACAGCAGTCTGAGTTCCTGATGCTTTTGCGTTTTGGAGGCAGAGAAGTGAGGCCCTCTGACAAAAATATCACCCAGTGTGTTTTTATTACCACATAATCCATGCCTTTGCCACTTGTCCACATACCACTCTTTAATGGAAACCTCATGTCATCCTGCTCTTTTCAGGTCCTGATTAACTCTAAAATGCCCAGATTTACAAAGCTACTGGAGGAGAAACAGACCCTCTTTAGTCAAGACTGTGGAAGAGACAGAGAGTGAGAGAAAGAGATCTTCAATTGCTTTCTGCTTGGAACTGATCAAGTTAAAGGTAAAAACATGGAAAGAATTGTGCTCCATTTGATGTCTTCTGTGCTTACATCATGACATGATATTATATAGTGTACCACAAGAAAAGTTATAAATTACAGAATCAATCTGAGAGTACCATACTATTCTGGGCAGCCAATGGTGTCTAGTAATTTTTATTATTATTATTTTTCTACTACCTGGAGGATGAAGACCTAGGCTTTCTGCTGCCCCTTAAGTTTCCTGGGTGAACACTGACAAATGTAATTGATTTATATATATATATATATATGTATGTATGTATGTATATTATTATTTATTTGTTTTGCTTTAGAGACACAAGAATCAGACAAGACTTACTGTGGCTTACTTCTCCTCTAAACAGAAGACCTCATGACTTAGAACCGAGAAAGTTCATTTCATTTCATGAAAGGCCTGGTAGGATTATTTTCAAGAAAGTAATCGAAGTTTCTGCTTTAGTGTCAGACAGACTATTTGACCTTTTTGAGATGCCACCCTACTATTTATATGATCATCTAATATGTCTGGATATCCTGAAGAATGCCACAATAGTTTCAGGATTCAGCACTGATTTTTTCCTCAAGGCTGTGAATCATACTAAGAGGTCGCTGAATTCTCCACTAAGGAGATGAGGAACAATGAGCTCTTTACCTTCTCTCTGTAAAGATCTACAATTTGGGGCTGAATTAATACCACGCTGCATTTAAGACACATCATCACATATTGCTTGATACAACAACGACAGCATGCCTCCTGTTTGCCACTAAGTTTAGCCATTGCTGGTTTCTTCTGAGTCCCATTCAGGAAAACACAAAGGACAGGTTTGCTCATGCTACAGACACTATTACACGAAACCAGTTGAATTTGTTTTGTGATATAGCAGTGGACTTAACTGCGATGATCTTTCCCTCAAAATTTATGTGGTCTCATCTATTATAAGATGTTTGGCATGATAAAAATCTGGAAATTTGCCATTAAGTTACAATAAGTTCAGCAAGTAATGCTGATAGGATTTGAACATTAACTCACCAATGGAGAATGCCAGTGTATTCGTAGGATCATCAGTGTAATGGATTCTGGCATTCCTCTCTTACCATCTTTACAAATGTCACTTCCATTCTATTGTAAATTAACCCCAATTTCTTCCAAAGCTCCAAAATAAAGCTTGCTTGCAAGCAACCAGCCCCGTCTACTTTGCTATTGAATATATTACAGCAGGAAACATATACAGATGATTTATAGACAAATCATTAAAGATATATAATGAACATTCCCTAATAAAAGCACAGACTTGATAAAGTATTAGCTTAGACTTTATTTTCTGCCACAGGGCTACCAGAGGCACAAAGTGTTCCAAGTAAATGGCAGCAGAGTTCTTCAGTTAATTGATCGGGTTAACACGATGTGTTGGATCCTGATCTGATGCAAATCAGCAGAGGGCCTTTAAAGTGAAAGACACGACACCAGTGCACACCACTGATGGATCTGCCCTTAACCCTACCCATTTAATATTGGAGGATTTTATTGCTTACCAGAGTGTAGTCTGCCATCCCTCTATCAATTATTCATTCTGGAGAGCAAACTTCTCTATGCRGTAGCAGGAAAATCTGTAGGTTAGATCTAATTTACTCTTTTAACCAGTTTACTCCAGTATCAAGTATTTAAATTGGCCTCACTGTGCTTTCGTACGTTACAGCCATATATCAAAGCAATTTGTGCAAATGCCAGCTGAGCAGCCAGCTATATGTATCATGTATTTTGAGATTACACAGTTCCAAATGCCTTTGTAAAGCAAACCTTTCATGAATAAATCAGGAAATACCCTGATGCATGCTTTATGTAGAGCAAGGTATTCTATTTAGGTCACAGGAAGGTTCTGCCAGGTTTGCTAAAATGAACAAATCCCCAGCGTGTACTCTCACTCCACCACATTTCATAACACAAGCAAACATCTCCCACTCAGTCACCACTGTGCATTTGTGACTGCCGATGACCCTRTACTTGCTAAGCAGTGGTTTGATCACCTGAAGCTCAAATGAATTGCAAATCAGAAGGCAAATTACCCTGGCACCTATGACTGTCTCTGTCCCACAGTAGGACTGACAGTGGTAAAAAGCACTGACCTAAATTAAAACTCTGCTCCTTTCTGACAGGAAGTACCCTAGAACATGTACTTTTTCCAGTGGGATGAAAAAAGCAGTGGATAGTAGACAGGTCAGACAGCATAACATGTAGTGCAAAGTTCTCAGTGCTATTTGTGATCCTTGTCCAAGGAGCTGACAGGTAGATGAGAATCAGCCCATTAAGAACAGAGTACCTAAAAGCAAACCCAAGCTATGCAGTCATCTATTTCCTCTGCCATGAATTCAAGATGCTGCTGTTGGTCTGATCTCTCTGCAGCGGAAATGTCTGTGATAAGGTTCCAAGCATAAGGATTTCCAGATTTCCAGACAGGCTGAAGTGATAAGTTATCTAGAGTGGAGGAACAAGGAACTAAATACAGAGCATGCTTTTCTTTTGAAAGATCTGGCACTAGAAAGGGAAACTACTTCAAAAAAAATGAGGAAAGAAACGAGAAAAATGGTAGCAAAGTTAAGGAGAAATAAATCACAACCTACCAAAAATACCAAACACAGAAGTATTCTTTCTTCAGAGGTATGGTTTTGAGTATAAGGAAATGGAGCTTAAAGCCAGTAGGTAGGAGGCTTTCTGCACAATATTTCCATCCACACTTGCAGCAACCACATTGCCAAGTGCCAGTGAAGCTGGCATAGTGGGGGGAGGACACAGATGAGCCGTCTACCAGAAATGGCACTTCCCACTCACCTATCTCAGTTACTGCCCACTTGGCCTATGGATCTGCCCACCCACCCACACCTACCCACCCACATCTGCAGTGAGCTTCTCCCTCTTGCAAACACCCTTCATGTCAATGGGACTTCCCCTTTCCCTATCGGTTTCTGACCCCTAGCTCTGCCACGTACCGGTCACATCACGTATTTGCAGCCTATGCTGGCTGGGCAGAGAAGAGCAGGGAGCAGGTTCAGCAGATCTGGGCTGCTGTGACCTTAGGCAGAGCAACATGCTTTTGAGGGCCTCAGTTTCCTCTCAGTAAAAAGGCAGATTGCATTTATTTCTTCTGTGAAGCATTTCAAAGTCTTTTGATGAAAGAGGCTATGTAACACCTAAGCATTACAATCAATAAAGCTTCCAGCCATCTTAGAGAAATGGCACTACTTCTAGTTCCCATCATGACTCCCCTTTCTCACCAGCAAAGATTTCACTGTTTGAGGAGCAGTTGCCTTAGTACCTTGTCACAACAGTCCCTTGATCGGATCATCAGAGTCCAGCCCTGGAAGAAGGTGCTGGAGCAACGCAGGCTGCTTTGTGTAAGTCCAGCACTCAGCTTTCAGTGTCATTTGCCAAAGCTGTCTGACTGTTTGGAAATTTGCTGGCCTGTCTACATAAGAAGTATTGAAATAGATTAGTTACTAAAACAGCACGGTGGCCTGTGGAACATCTTCCTTCAACTAATGGGAAATCTTCAAGCAGTAACACTTGCAACAAAGTGTAAATAAGTCCAGGACATTTTCTTAACTATTCCAGGTTCTTTTTAGATCACAGTACAGAACAGTAAGAGAAAACTGCTCTCTGTACCATTTATGTCTGTTTCATACCTTTCATGCTTTTCC
The DNA here is from genome assembly GCF_003343005.1 of Rhea americana. Lineage (NCBI taxonomy): Eukaryota > Metazoa > Chordata > Aves > Rheiformes > Rheidae > Rhea > Rhea americana. The sequence continues at coordinate 45,648 of NW_028185683.1, read as the reverse complement.
TTGATGTAAATTCAGGCTGGATCAAGTCTGAGGACATCATCAAGACTGAAGAAAAAATAAACCAGGCAAGGGCAGGAACAAAGTGAGAAAAAGTAAACCCCAAGGATATTAAGAAAGAGAACTACAGGGGAAAAATATGAAATTTGAGGCTGTTAAAAGTGAATCGGGGAAAAAATGAACAAAATGGATACAATTAGAGGAATAGTACCAACCCAGCCATTGCTATGATATTAAAATCAATTTACTTTCATCTTTTTTCCTTCAGAACCACTGGGGGGTTCCTATCACACTACAAGTTATATATCTTTGCACAGTGAAGGCAATGCAAGCCACACAAACTGTGGAAAAAGTAGAAGGCTTGCAGAAGCCTTGTTTTTCTTTTTAGTAAACTTCTTTTCAGCACTTTTTCTTTGCCTTTCTAAGTCTCCAGCATATACTTGGGCAATGTTTCCCAGCCTCACTGCTACAGTAGGTGCTAAAAACTTGCCTATTTCAAAATGCAATCCAAGATTCTAGATGAACTGGATCTTGAAAAGAAACACCAAAATGTCAGGAGACATCAGTGCCAACAATACTGTATGTTAAAACTTTTAATAATTAATATTACCTTGGGAATTAGCAAGTGGTCCCAAACTATACACACTGCGACATAAAAACACTCTTAACACATTAATCTTCCAACTAATGATTAGCAGTTTATATTCTAATAGGGCCTATAGGACCCAGCCAGCATTGAGGTCCCGTTGTTCTAGGGAGGCTCGCACACACAGTGGGACAATGAACAGACRCACTAATGAACAGGGCAAACAAGAAGCCAGAAGGGATGGGATGCATAGATAGCTGGACTGTCTTGCCAGAGATCACCCCACACATCTGTATTTCAGTCTTTTGGACATTAAAAATAAATATATACAGTGCGAAGTCTCCAGAAAGATTCTAATTATTCTCAAATCAAACCAAGATAAGAAGAATATAGGCTGAGTTATGTATGCTCTTCTGGGATAGATTCAACACCAGCTGAGGAGAGGAACAGAATTCCCTCAGGAGGCATTTCTTGTTAATTGCACAACTTAAGGCACTTCCTTGGAGGTCTTTAGGAGTTACAGACATGAACTGTGAGACAAGGGACACAGCTTCTTCTGAGGCATCCAGCACTGTCCACGGATGGAGGACGTATAAGAGAGCGTGTTGTTTCTCCACCAGGAATTTATTAAAGGAGTGAGAAGTGCAAGACTACACTGAGTGCTGTGCAATACTCCCACAAGATCCTCTCTTGCAGCAAGAAGCGAGCTGCATTTGGGTAGCAGATCAAATAGCCTGTTTCAGATCTTTCTTTTGTTTCTAACAGCTGTAGTCCCATTTTTGTAATCTTAGTTGTGAACCACATGAGCATAAGTGAAGGCTACAAAGATAATGCTAATCAGGAAATGGTTGAATAATGTATCAACAGATGATGCCATGTGTATTTTGAATAAATATACCTCTGAATGCTTATAAAAGTATGCATTCACACATACACACACACATGCACAGAATTAGATTTTTTTTTAGCAAGGCTGATGGCAGTATTCATATTTTTAAGAAAGAATATAAATTTTAGTGTCTTCAAAAACACTATACTGCATTGCTTCCTCATTAATATTCACACCTGTTCAACCTTTTCAAAAATTAGTTGGAACGAGTCATTCCTATCTACTTTTTTAAAGAGATTTTAAATTACTGAGATTTGGCTCTTTCAACTTATTCAAAGCTTTTGCAAAGATACTTTCTGTGTAATGCTTATCTGTGTTAGGCTGGCTATGTATTTACTGTGTGCATACAGTAGGTGCAGAAGTTATGATTTTGCCTTTTACATTTGTCTTCTGAGAGCTGAATAGAGGCACAGAGACTGGATCTGCAATCCCGTACCCCTGCTCAGTCACAGCAGTGGTAGGGTATGGCACCTTATTTATTGCTGGGGTAGTAGACCATTGCCAGCAGGTCGAGGGACGTGATCCTGCCCTTCTACTCAGCCCTGGGGAGGCCTCATCTCGAGTTCTGCGTCCATTTCTGGGCTCCCCAGGACAAGAGAGACATGGAGCTACTGAAGAGAGTCCAGCGTAGGGCTACGAAGATGATCAGAGGGCTGGAGCATCTGCCCTATGAGGAACGGCTGYGAGAGCTGGGCCTCTTCAGCCTGGGCTAGAGAAGMCKGAGGGGGGATCTKATCAATGTGTACAAGTACCTGAAGGGAGGGTGTCAAGGGGATAGCGATAAACTCTTTCCAGTTGTCTCATGTGACAGGACAAGAGGCAATGGGCACAAACTGAAGCACAGGAAGTTCTGCCTGAATGTGAGGGGGAATTTCTTCACTGTGAGAGTGACTGAGCACTGGCACAGGTTGCCCAGAGAGGTTGTGGAGTCTCCTTCTCTGGAGATATTCAAGGCCCGCCTGGATGTAACTTTGTCTAATATGTTCTAGGTGATCCTGCTGAGCAGGGGGTCTAGATGGGTTGGACTAGATGATCTCCAGAGGTCCCTTCCAACCTTACCCATTCTGTTATTCTATGATTCTATGACTAGGACGATATAGGAATATCAAGCAGCTCAGCCAGTGCCCTTAAGTGCTTCCTAAAATAAAAGCCATACGTGAAGCACCTGGCCTATCAAAGCTAGCAAGCTTTGTTGGCTTCATGTTGATATCTAGAACTTAGTAGAGAGTTACTTATTTTGATCATGACTTCAAAATGAGTTATTCAGATCCACTTGTAGTTCAGCTGTTTTCTGACAGAAGGTGAATCAGGTTTTGACCACTGGGGCTGGAGAGCAGGAAGGGTTTGGGGAAAATGGTGCAATGCTTGGCTGCTGTGGGGGATCATGGGGAATGACAGGGGCAGGTAGAATGACGGGAGGAGTTTCCACCTGTGTAGACAGAACGTTCAGGTCATCACTCAAATGGCACATGATAATAAATAATTCCATATACTCCTGTCCTTTTCGTCTGACACAAGCCCACTGCCTCCATTGGGCACTTGCATAGGCCCAGTAGAAACACAAACAATTGCCCTCCTTCCTTTCTTGGTTTGTGGACAGTGCTAGTGAAGAGGGTAGGTCTGCAGGACTGCTGCATGGACGTGTTTAAAAAAGGGGACCTAGATTTTTTTTGGCAGGTGATTTCACCTGAAGTTGGATACTGTTTAGCAATGGGGCTCTCCATTGAAAAAAAAATGAAACTTTGGCTCATTCTAACCAGTTTCTCAAAATTTCATTTTCTTCATTTGACAGTGCTTGCAGTAGAAAGTGTCAAGTACCCCTAACGAGTGATTAAGATGGGCAAAACTAACTTCACAAACAGTCTGCCTGACAAGTCTTCACCATCAACACGGACTACAGAATCAGCATTCAAATGACCAGGGAAGCTGACTCTATTGACATCTGGCTCCTGTTTCAGCACATTAATTATCCTCTTGGGTTCTCCCATCTTCAGCTGCTTCCACACAGATGCCATCTCATCATTTATCTGCTCCAACATTTTTTCCTCATCCTGAACAACTGAATTCTTTTCTTCTTGCATGGCATTCCTGCTTCAACAGATGCATTTACCCTGCCAAAAGAGCCTACGCCACCACTGTCTGTCTCAGCAATGTCTTCAGAACACACTGAGCTAATAAAGAAGAATATGCTATTTTGTTGAACACGTGGATTCCAAGACACAGCTGTGTCACAGTAGGCTCCATCCAAAATGATAAAGGAATCACTAAGAAAGAACGTCCATCATCAGCAACTTCAAAAGAGTAATGGGATACAGCTTATGCGGGTGTGCAGAAAACTCATTGTGCTGTTGGGACAGCAGGAGGCAAAGAGAAGACTTGCAAACATGACATGTCCCAGGAGGGATTCAAACCTGGCAGAGCTTAGTAGTGGATCTGACATTTGCAGCGATACAGAGTATGAAAGAAGCCAAAATTCTATATGAAAATAGGTGTAGGCAGCACAGACCATTAGATGTGGGAATGAACTACAAATCTGGATTCCTAGTTTCCTATACYGTGCCTGGCTCTGTTAGCTTGTTAAGAGTTAGAGCAGGGAGCAGACACTTAGTCCAAAAAGCAGGATGCTATGCCTTTTTGTGTTGTTTCTGTGACTTCAGAAAGCAATGTCTCCTCCAGGAGACTGACAGCAGGCTAGCTTGGATTTTGACAGAATAAGGATAATGGYCACAATCTTTTTTCTGAAGCATAGGCATTCAAATAAGGTGGCTGTGCCAATAGCTTGCTACACTTCAGGATCAATAAGCCTAGTGAGATTCTTGGGCTTGGCAACTGCTCTGTTATAATTGCAAAAACAACAGCTTTCATCAATAAATCAACCTAACAAGTAGCCTGTCTAGGACGTCCCATCAAGAGCACTTCTGATGATGCTGCAAGTTGTTCCCAGCATTGCATAGTTATTGAGTGCATAATATAATACTACTGTTACACAGTATCAGCCATGTCCTAGCCTTTCGGAGACTCTGGAGAATGCAATTCATAAACGCTTTAGCAAATCTTAAGTGGTAAATTCTTTCCCTTTCTGATTTCCAAAATGCAAGTTTTTATCATATTAATAACTTATATCAATGTGGTAAAACCATATCACCATATAAAAATGGTGAAATAGCTCTCTCAAAGTCGGTGTTAGAATTAAGATGAATTCAAAAAAACTATTTGCAAAGAAACCAACAAAAAAGAAACTCATCAAAACATCAGCTTTAAGTTTTCTAAGAAGTTTTCAAGGGAATAAAATATAGCCTATATCAGCTAAGTCAGTACAAAAATATTGCAGATCTTTACCATTGCATTCGTTCACTGATGCTTCAGTCATGCAACCAGTATATAGATTTCAAAAATCAACTCTTATTTTATTGCTCTGAACCTATAGCTCAGATATAGAAATTTTAGATTGTTACTTTATGTCATATTTGCCTGATGTTGAACTACAAAGTCAAGTTTAAAACAAAATAATGACTAATAAACATGAGCTCACATTAGGATTCCAGGATTATAGTTAAGAGGCTATAATGGCAGCCTGATTTTAAGGAATTCTATTAGTCTATAGTTATTCATCAAAGCCTGTTAAATCGCCCAGTGGTTTAAATATAATTCTTATTAGGAACTAATTCTTAGTCCAGACTAGATTAAGGGTGTGAGCATAACACATATTCACTGAAAACTTCTTGCAATTTTTTCCCTATTAAAATTTGGAAAGCCTGAACAACTAGCAAAGTGTCTTAATGCAAGATCTTGTGGGAAGTTTTTGCATTCCTATGGAATGYAAAATAATCATATTATTTCCTTTCATTTGGAATGTCTTTGCTGAAGGAAGCTCACTTCAAGGTCCATACCTAACTTCTGGTGGGAATGTCTGGAGAAATGAAGACTTACTCTTAGGGGAGGAGGATCAGGTGGGAGAACATTTAAATAAACTAGYCATAGGCAGGTCCATGGGCCATGACAGCATGCAGGGTTGAGGAAGCTGCCAGCTRTCATTGCAAAGTCAGTACTGATCATCTTTGACAGCTTATGGTGACTGAGAGAGGTTTGTGAGGGCTGGAAGAGAGCAGCGGTCAGTTCCATCTGCAAGAGGGGCAAGAAGAACTACAAGCTAGTCCAGAGAACTACAAGCCAAACAGCTCCACCTCCATCCCTGGGAAGGTGATGGAGCAGCTAATCCTGAAATCACTTCCAGACATGGCAAAGACAAGATGGTGATCAGGAGTGGTTGGTGTGGATTTAGGAAAGGGAAATCAAGCCTGATCAAATCTACCAACCTTCTACAATGAGGGGAGTGGCCTGGTGGATGAAGGGAGAGCAGTAGATGTTGCCTTATTGGACTTCAGGAAGTCTTTTGACATTTTCTCCCATTACATCCTCATGACAAGCTGAGGAAGGGTGGGTTAGATCAGCTGACAGTTAAGCATCTTGAAAAGTGGCTGCACTGGTGGGCTCAGGGGGTCATGATCAGCAGCACAAAGTCCAGCTGGAGGCCAGGTGCTGGTGGTGTCCCCTAGGGGTCAGTTCTGAGTCCAGTATGATTTAATACTTTCACTAATGACCTACATGATGGATCCAAATGCACCCTCAGCAAGATTGCAGATGATGCAAAACTGGGAKGWGYGGCTGATATACCAGAAGGCAGAGTAGCCGTTCAGAGGGACTTCAAGAGGCTGGAGAGAGGAGCAGAGAGGAAGCTCATGAAGTTCATTAAAGGGAAGGGCAGAGTCCTGCACCTGGGCAGGCAATAGCCCCTTGCAGCAGTGCGGGCTGGTGTGCAGCCAGGTGGAGAGCAGCCTTGCTGAGAAGAATGTGGGGGTCCTGGTAAATAACCAATTGAATATGAGACAGCAGTGTGCCTCAGCCAAGGGAGCAGCAATGTCTACCGCTGTTCTGAAGCTCTGTGGCAAAAGTATGAGAGAAGTTCATCACAAATCAGGCAGTATTTGCACAGAATGGGAGATATTCTCAAGGTCTGAGAAAAAAAAGTTTTTCTGATGAAAACATTTTCAAGAAATTAAAGAATTTAAGTGCCTTTGGGATGCAGCATATGATCTGCTGGTTGTCATCTGAATACCTCTTGTGCAAAGGGAGAAGAGGCTTTAGGTGCACTACGAAATACACTGAAAACTGGCTCTTAGAACATTGCCCACATTCACACAGAAAGTGTTACCAACCTGTAAGCCAGCCGTCCTCTTTCCTGATATATTAGCTGTGTTCATGGATGCTAGAAGTCCTGCATAGCTTTTTTTTCTTTCCTTTTTTTTTTTAATTTGCTTTGGATCCAGCAGAGTTTGTCAACAACAACTTGTGCATCTTGCCCAGAGACCTCCCASAGGACTCCGGTGAAGTGTGGTCTTCCCACGTCTGGCCCATTGAGACTGTRGGACTGAGGTCCTGGGTCTGCACCACAGTGGCAAGTGTGCTTCTACCTTTTTTTATTCATCAGTATGCTCTGMGCTCAGCCTACTGCTCAATGCACAGATGCCTGGAAACATGGCAGACAGTATGTAAATCCAGATAGCAGAAAGTGCTCAGGTTGGCTTTTCTTGGCTCTGCCTGTTTGAGGGGAAAGCGTTCAGTGAAATATTGTGTTATTCTACTCTCAGCATAGGCTTGTTCAGGCTAAAACTTTTGTGATGACGGGCATTTTGTTGTAAGTTTTTGCATGAGCAAAGCAAAGCTGTGTAACTCTCTCCTTTGGTCTGGTGTAATCCAGGAGATGTCACTGAGGTATAGGAGTCAGGGCAGAAAAGAAGAGCATGTAGCTACAATTCTGTTTGAATTTGTTCCATACATGCTCTCCATTGATCTTTTTTGATATCTTAGTCTGTATCTGTGAGCTAAACTTCAAGTCAAAGTCTCTGATCCTCAGAGAAATGAGTTTCTGTGGCGGCTGGGCACTGAAGGTTGACAGAGTCTCCAAAAGCAATGCGAGACAGAGGCAAGCCTGTGATGGACAGAGGCCATGGAGGGCTGCCATTTGACTGTTGTGTTGCAGCAGGAGGTTCCACTGCTGCCTTAGGACTAGCGCAGTCCTCGTGGACTGAATGCCAAGATGCCCATCAGTAAGACTTAGACCAGGGAAAAGTCTGAAACAAAGGAAGCATTAATAAGAGCAGAGATTTGTGAGAGAGGCTGGAGATTCCTGAACAAATGGGAGGGAACAATTGTTTCTGTAAAGCACTAGAGAAATAAACTTAGGGAATGGCAGGTGGGCTGAATCKGGGTCTCACATCCAGTACAACTCCATCCCACCACCTTCTGGAGTCATGGTCTCCCCAGGGAAGCAAAGGACATCCACAYACACCACAGAGCTATGTCCTATAGGGGCTTGTCATGGTCAGCAGGTAGGAGGAGTGGAATACATCCTATTTCTCCAGCAGGACATATTCACATTCAACCACTTGGGCAACTTGTCTAGGTTACCCCTATGTACACCATCTGTAAGGAATTTCTTCTTATCATCCATTAGCCCAGTTCCAGGATACACCACTGAATCAGGATGCTTGGATAAGTCTTCAGGCACTGATTTCATCTTTATTGGTTTTCCTTAYGCTGACGCTTCATGTGATCTCTGGTTATATGGTGTCATTGAACCTAATGCTTAGACAAGGCAGGACAAAATATGTGAAAAATAACAGCCTGGTCCTCTTGAAGATGAAGCAAGCTAAAGACAGAGAACTCTCAATTAAAATAAAGAGACTTTATGTGGTTGTTACTACAAGTCTCCATTTCTATTTATTTATTTTGCAATAAAACTACTGRAGTCATGGCATTAAATTAACTCCTGAAACTACAGGAAGATGTTTAAATACTAGGTATTCTGTTCCTGTCCATTCCTGTCCACTGACTTCAGTCGGTTTTGCCAATTTTCAATAACTGTAATTATAGTTTGACCTCTGCTACCCCAGCTCTAACTTCAGGGAAGCTATTCCTGCAAAAGCTGTAGTCACAGTAGTCTGAATGGAAAAGACTATTGAGCTCCAAATCCTGCATTATCATATATTTGAAAATGTGATGTTTGTCAGTACAGCAGCCTCACCTTCATGAAGAACCAAACAGCAGAAGAAAGGTTTAGGAGTAAGAAATCCAAGTTTAGACAAAATTACATTCAATTAGCAGCAATCTCAGTGAGGAAAACTTCCTGAAACATGAAAAAAGAAAGTTGAAACAACAACAAAAACAAAAAAAAAAAAAAAAAAACACATAAAGCCAATTAACTTTGCAAGGTAGTTTTGGGTGAGATTCACCATTAAGATTTAGACCATAGATGATGAAATACACAGGTGTCTTCTTGGCAACAGACCTCACTTGGCCTGCCACATCGATCTCACTGCATCGGAGGATGTTAGAGAGTTTGGCTCAAATTCATGGTCAGTTTTCAGCCAGTTACTACCTTCATGGCTGTAGTGAGATTTTTTTTTTACATCTTTGTTGAGAAAGAGAGCTTCATGCCAGCTGCCAGGCACCAAAAAAGCCCCTTAATTCCTCTCCATAGAATCTGCTGACTAGAGAAAGCTCTTGTTATCTTTAAGCAGTCTTGCTCGTGTTAAAGGATCAGAATCACTCACAAAGAGCACCAGCTCCTCTCCCTCTCTGTCCCTCCATGATGGTTCCAGTTATCCTGGATTGTTCTCTCTCCCACGGACTCAGAGACCATCCAAAAGCCAGAACATGTCATGGGAATATCCTGCCAGCCCACAAGTGTCTGGGGCTGCCAGGATGCACAGCATGAAGTAGGGTGCTCAGCAGTTTGCTGCAGGTGAGGTGCTGACCGGGCAGCTCACTCAGACTCTGATAGGAGGTGATCCCTGGGAGTCAGATCGCCCAATACCTCAGAAATCATCTGCTGCTAGGAGACAAAGAGTTGAGTCCTAATGTTCACTGAAGTCTCCATGTCTGCATCAAGCCAAAAAAAAAAAAAAAAAAAGGTACTGGGGCTTCCCCCAGTAGCACACAGTGAGCGAGTGGTTTATTGCAGATTAGAATCAGACCTTTCCCTCTAACCATAAGGCCTCACCACATCCTCTTAGTTGCCACTGTTCAGCTTCACACTGACAGCACTGAAAGGAAATAGTGAAAAGGGACGTGGTTATGCCACACCTGRCAGATGTCTGCAGGGGCAAAAATCTCTACAAGTACTGTATGTGCTTTCAAATGCCTCTGAATACACCACGATTCTGTTGGTGTGCATGTCTGGAAAATCGCATGGCTCTTTCCAGCACACATTACTTGGCGTGTTTTAATGATGTGCCATTGTAAATAAAATGCTACTGGAGTGCTTGTAAAAACCCAGGAGTTTTTCGGAACAAGCAAATTATTCCAACTCACAATTTTGTYGAAAACACTGTAGAAATAGCCATAGCCTTCATATCTTGAGGAGGAAAAGGTGATAGAGATTTATGCTTTTCCTTGAACACACAGATTTATAACAGTGTGTAATGTACATTCATTTCATCCATATTTATAACTGCATTGATGCAGAGTCTGGTATCCATTACTTTAATCTATGTAACTTGATCATCAGAAATTTGAACCATAATTTTTAACACATATCGCAGAGAATTTCAGTTTGATTCAAAAAAAGGAGTATATTGAAGTCCCAGCTGCAATTAGTTATTAAAACTGAACTTCTTTCCTTAAATACCTATGTTTGCTCATATAGACTCTGTTCCATTCTGCCTTGCACTAGGTCTTTTACTTCAGGTTAGTCTTACAACAATACACTGCAAAATACCTTGGGAGCAAAAGAAAAAAATAATGCAGTTAAGAATCATATTTGGGACAATTCCTGTAAATAAATCTTTTACATCTTGGCAAAGTGAAATCAGAAATTGAAGAGTCAGTGACAGCAGTAGCCTCTAGTCACTTAGAGTGAAGTGGAAAAAGAAAAAAAATCCAGGCCAAGATCAAAGGCTCCAATTGACAGACAGCAGAAATTAAACCCAGATACCATTTCATAAACATGGAGCGATTGAYGCTCACCACATGGTTATCGTCCAGCACTAGAAAATAAAACATCTGTACTCCTCGAAGTCCTGAATGAGTGACCCAGAATTGAAATTATTTAGTTGCCTCCTGCTTAGAAAATGTTCCTTTGGTTCTATTGTTTCATTTTTATTTTATTCATTCAGCAGCATGAAAAGGTGAAATATAGGGATTGTTAGAAAACAGTACATTAAAATGTATCTCTGTTCATTTTGTAATAGAGAATGAGACAAGGTACATGGGACCTTCATTTTTCTCAGCTTGTGGGACTACCTTCTGTTATTTGTCCTCCAGTTAGATTTCAATAATTCCACAAATTTCAACAGGTCTAATCTGGATATACCCAGAGCACAGTCTTGTAACTGATGGAAAGAGGAGTCTGTCCTCCTATTATTCTATAGGAACATCGTTTAACTGTAGGCACTCTATGCTGTGTATGTAAAAAAATATTTTTAGAATGATTTTTCACTGCTTCTTTTYCTTTGTCTACCTTCTCATTATCTCCTTTCTTTCCGTACCATTCAGTTGTATAAATAAAAACAATGGAAATAAGGAGAGACTATGGGAGCATGTAGGTGAAACATTTGTATTATTAGAACCAGCAAGGTGATTTTTCATTGAAAGATTCAAATATATAGAAATGGCCACTCAGAAAGACAAATCGTTTGCCCTTTGGAAGACATTTCTGATTTTGATTAGGTTTCTCTTACTGCCTTCCTTTCTCACCCACTTGAGCTATCACCTAATTAAGGTCTACAAGATTTGTCTGCTGAGCAAGTTGCTTAATTATTTTCCTTAGGCGAAAACTAGAAGAAGAAACATACGGAACTTAAAATATGTGACATGATGACCTTGCAAAAGAGTTGGATGCCCTGATGTAAAATCCTAATTTTCTTTGGATAATATCATTGCTTTCATCAGAATAATTTCTGTGCTGAAATTGTGGTATGTGAGGAAATAGTTGATTAAATCAGAAGTGTAGGCAATATTTTCGCAGGAACACACCAGAATGTATTACTGTAAGAGAAAGATTTTAGTATCTATAAAAGAAAAAAGTATACGACAAAAAACACATTAGTCCTATTGCATGATGGCTGGATTCAACTTGGATATTTAAGTTACATTAAACATTAAAGAYACAGAAATATCAGTCCTTCTCTATTTAAACTTCAAAGCATTTCCTCCACAGTTTGTTAAATGTAGCGACTGGCTGGATTCAGAGCTTAGGATGCCCAAAATAAGTTTTTACAGAAGACATGCTGTTCTATTTCAGTCTTGTCTTCAGCTGCARTGTAGTTGCCCTGATCAACTGGAGACATAGGATAAAACAAGGACGGAAAGGGAAAAAAGTACATCTGGTCACTTTTAGAAAATGTGAGGTGSAGGTTGGACCTCTAAAAAGTTCCCATTTTGTGTTCAATCTGGAAGATTTCCAAGAAATTTGAGTACTCACCAGAAACTTGACTAAAAGCTTGAGTCAGCAACATGTAGTAGAACATCTCAAAACCACAGTCTCACCCATAAGTTTCTTCCTCTGATTCTCCCAGAAAGACCATGAGAACAGTCTCTTTTCCAAAGCTGATCAAATTATTTCAACATCAACAAAGAAAACCCCAGATTACACATTTGTGTCATGAATATTATCTTTTTGACAATTTTAACTTCAGTTTTCTAGCAGCCTGGCTTCTAGAGAGCCCAGAATGCCCTCTATCTCAAGCTACCTTCTGCTGTATTAGACACRTATTGATATATCTAATTTGTGTGGGCTGCTGCAATATTACAGCAAAAGAACAAAGAAATCACTTGCATATTTTAGTACCTARAGAGACTTTGTTTCAGGCGTTGTTCTACGAGTGGGCAGAGGTCCACAGATTCATTATGCTCTGAGCCAATTCAGCCCTCCCTAGCCAGCACACTTCGAGAGCTGTTACCAAAACAGCCTATGTTGTCCATGTTGAACAATTTCTCCCACTGAAAATGTGTAAAGCGATAGCACTGCACCTCCGTTACACTATGCTTGATGAAGAAGCCACTTGCTGCCTTGTMTGCACCAGCGTGGTGAAGTTAAGATACAGCTGCTGGGTGTTTAAAGACATCTGATTTTTTCTGCTGGTGAGAGGAACAGTAATTTTCTGTCAGTCATCATGTTTCCCACAGCTGCCGTCACACCATTTGAAAACAGACCCCAGGTGACCTGAATCCCAGATCCCCTCAGCCCAGGCAATATGTGAGCTGCCATATGTCGCTATGGGTAATAGCTGATGCTGAACAGGTGTATGTCATCACAGTAGACCATCTGGAGGGCAGAAGATAGGGAAAAAAGAAATAAAGGTACATTTTCAATATACAAAGCTTTTCGGATGACTTTTTCAAGCAAATCTAGGCATATAATGTCTGTCTTTTTTGTTTTCTCTTTTAAGTGCCTTTCAAGGACATTACCCAAAATGAAAGAAGCCATTACGCATGATTTTACTGAACCTGTTTCTGTTTTTGTTTATCTGTGGTCTGTTAGCAGGATGCTACAAAGCTAGCTGTCATTTATATATGAAAAAATGATTGACAGAGTAGTATCCAGGTTGAAAATACATTCTGAAATTTCACCTTGTGATCATATATAGCTTTGGTAAGCAGAAATGGGCTGAGAAAATTGGTGAAAGTATGTTGATCAGCCTGTTTTTCTCTTTAAGTTGAATCAAAGCAATGGAACACATTCTCTGCTAAAAAAAGTTTGCAATTTTCAATGCTTTTTAAAAGTTGCATCACAAATTTTAAATTTAGATGCTCAAAGTCATGTCAGTTTAATGCTCAAAATGATTTAAGTGCTTCCCCCACTCATTGAGCCAAAATCTAACATCAAGAGAGGACAGATTCTTGATAGAATAAGTCCTTTCCATAAGACCTTGGAGGAAGAGTGAAAAATTAGTTCTCTCACATTAATGTGAAAAAGAAAGTTCTAGATGGTAGCACAGGGTGCTGTATTTTAAAATCACACTATATTTAAAGTCTTGGATGTTCAGATTTATCATCCTCATTGAGGCGTTGCTATAAGGTTTGGGCATATCCGGAAATTAAAATAACATTTTTATACAATTTTAATTTAGAGCCCTTATGTATTAGCAATACAGTTCTTAAAGCAGTTGTAGAAATGAAAGATGAATGTCAGAATTTATGTACATTTTAAAACGTTAAGGTAACTGAAACACCTAAATCAGAGTAATTGAGTGTGAGTTTTGCTTTTATGTTTTTTGTTTTGTTTTTTGTTTGTCTCTTTATTTGCATGTTTTACTTCTCTTCAAAAAGATAACTTCTAACCAAAGAAAATGCTTTTGGTACCTGTTTCAATCTCATTTCATTGTCCTTCTTTTTGATGGTTTACAATGTCATATTTTCTATTTATTGAACTTCTGTTAATTCCTAATCCAAAGCTTGCAAGACTTGAGGAAATGCAGTCCATTGCCTTTCTTGGGCTTCCTTGCTCTTTTAGAGCTTTGTAAATCAGTATGATTCTCTAAGCTACTATTTTATGTTTGTAAATGACAATAGGGTAATTGGTAATATTTAAGGTAGCCTTTTGTTTTAAACAAAGGAGAATATAATACCTCTGATACTCAGAATCAAATGATTTCATTCTTGTTCTTATTACCATGGTTTCCAGATGAATGCGCCATACAAAGTATGGTTTCAGATCTTATGAGCAAAACAATGAATTGCTGGTGTAACTCCATTGAATTTAATGGAGTTTACATCAGGGAGTAATTTTGCCCAGCAGGATCAGACGAGTCATTTACATAAAATTGGTACTGTACATCATGTGTCAAGTTGATGAATTTGCTGAGAGATTGACTTTATAACAGTGGGTTCTCATCACACATTATAATTATTTGTATCATCCTCAGCTTCTTATTGTGATGTGCATTACGTATCCCAAAGGATTCTGATAAAGGACATGCAAGGCAACAACATGCCACAGAAACATGCGGCAGCTGGAGAAACAGTACATAGAGTTTCTCTTTGGAGACTGCAAAAATACCTAGCAGAAATGTTATTAAAAAAAAAAAAAAAAAGAGGGAAAATAGGTGGAGTGAATAGCCTTCATTGTATAGCACATTTCATCTGTGTCCCCATGTCTTTTTGTTGTATTTCTTTTTTTATTTAATTTAAATTCTTTGGATATTTGGCAGTTGCATAGGGCACCTTGAATCCTCATTCAAGTACTGCTCCCACATTGCCCAGAACCTTAAGAACAACCAAGTTCAAGTACTGTTACAAAGTGCTGCTTTATCTGGTGTTACTGCACACATCCATAAGAGCCTCCAGAAAGGCAAAAAACAAAACAAATAAGATTCAGCTGACTGTRGGAACCAAATAAATGGAAAAGTAATGCCAGCTGGAATGGAAAAATAAATAAAGAATACCAATGGCCTCCCCCTCCCTGCACCCGCAGCAGCATCTCAGAAGACCTTCTTGTCCTGAAGAACAAATCTGTCCAATCTGGCCTTCCTGTGTTTCTAATCAGGTCTTTAACAAACATTGAGAGGAATCTGATGAGAAAATTCTGAAACCTTGTGGGCACGTGGAAGGGAATACACAAATACAAGTAAGGAAGAAAAAAAGAAATCCATGGGATTTGGAAGAGCCGAAAGGGCTATAATTTGGCTCATGTTAAGTAACCAAGGGTGCGCAAAGGTTCTCTAACCTTCACCAAGCTGAATGTCTAGGTTCGTGGAGAAGTTTCTAGTCTTTTTCCAAACTGACCTTAGAAACAGGGTATTCAAATATTTTTGTCCAAAACATCAGCCAATATACTCAGCTCTGCTTGAAAGGGATCCAGTTTCACTATAGGGTCGTTCAGTCCTAAACTCTGCTGAGACAACTCATCAGCAGAGCAGCTGCCTGATTTTGGCAGCATAGAGACTTGTTGTTTGTGTAACAATTGGTCTCAGAAGCCCCAGCTGAAAGTGTTCCTGTATTTTGTTAGATACCATTTTGACTGAGAAAAATCTTCCCTGCCAAAAAGAATCCTGCCCTGGCTGTCCCAAGGGCTCCCCAGGGAGGCTACTGCCTTGGTGTAAGGGCTCTCAGGCTCCATGGCTTTCAAACACTGGGGTAGCAACACATCTAGCCCTCTGGGGACCCTGACTGCCCAAGAGCCTACTACCACYTAGGACATTCACAACCCTTCTTCCTAAAGCTAGGCTACTTAGGGAGCAAGTAAAGAATTATCTTTTGCTTCTTCCCAATTCCTGTGTTTTCAGAGAAGAAGCTTCCATAAGAGCATTCCAATTTTGGACTTCATGTTACCTTGGGGTGTCACATTTGCTGATTGTTCCAACCAAGAGTAAGTAAATATACACATGTATATAGGTGGAACAGCCTGTTTTCCATCCAGCTCTGTTTCCAGAGTAACCTTCCAAAGCATATGACAGGAGAACTTCTGATGAAAAACACTTGTGATTTCTAGGCTAGTTCTTCAACCCAAAACTACCTTCTAGTGTCAAATCAGCTAAAAATAATCTATTTCACGCACACCACAATCTATTTCATGCACTAGTACTTCCCAGTTTGTAATAGCTGATATAGATGCTCCAATTTTTTTGTGAATCTCGCTTACTATACAGTGCTTTGCAGCCCTTCAGCACAGACAAGTATCGATGTATTATGCCACTGAATACTTATAGAATACTTATAGAAACAGATTGTAGGGACTGAAAGATGAATGCTTCCTTTTGTAAAYGAAAGACTGTAACCTAGACATGACCACAGCATGTCCAAGAGTCATGCTAAGGTGGCTGCAATGATTGTGCCTAAAGGGAGGGAAATATGGGCATATGCCTGTTTTATTTGCACGGAACTGTATAGGGAGGGGGCTAGGTAATTTACCAATTATTATATTTAGTCTCTGTTTTCTGTGATTTTCTTTAAATCCAGAAAAGAATAAGGGCTCCCTAAAGCCAAGGAGATTTTTTTATATCTATGTGTGCTGCTTCACTTCATATGTAATGTGCTGTAAGGCAACTTCAAAYGGACTGCAACATAAATATGCTTCATCTAGAAAAATAATGGTAGATGAGCTCAACAAATCTTCAGCATGGGAATGGCTTTACACGAAAGCAAAATATACATGAAAATGGAAGCAAAATAAACACAAAAAAGGAACAGTGGCAAACAGAGTGATCTAAAATCACATAAAAGCTTTTGAGTAGCTGTTGCCTAGCTAAGGTTACGTTTTGCTTCCCTCATTTGATAATAGGTGAAGTGTACATTCACCACCTTGAACACACTCAAAGTACTACCACGCTTAACAAGAGCCATGTAAATGTGCACATGGGCACAGGGATCAATGTGTCAGACTTCCCACACCCAGTGACATCCCGACTTTGAAAATACAGCTCCACGCTCATTGAATGTTGCCAGCATTGCTAATATTGGAAGAGGTTTGCTGACAGACTTGAACTCAGTGAACAAACATGATGATTGAGTATCTGAACTTGTCTGGCTCATTGGTCATTTTCCTCTTCTTGGGTATGCATCAGAGTGCCAGACTTGTGTACCAGAGGCCTCCTTAAGACTGAGGGAAGTAAGCCAAGCAAGATAGTACACCTTTTGGGGTGATGGGGGAGATTGTCATCTTGCTCCAAGATGACGCAAATGCACAGTTGTCACCTGCTGGGAACCCATCAGGAGAGCAGGGAAGTACCTGGCTCCCTTGAGGATGTCTTAAACAGATGTGAATAACTACGATACAAGCTGGAAAAGCTTTGAACCTGTGGTGATGACTGCAGGTGATATTTTAAAGGTTGTATTCTTCAGAAACCTTGATGGTCTGCTATAAGACCAAAATCAAACTTAAACCTGAACTGGAATGTTTTCAGTGTACAGTGTACCCAGCCTTGAGGAAAGTCAGTGGAATAACTACTCGTACTTAGCATTCATCATGTTTATGGTGACAGTTCATTGTGTGAAGAGACACATGAAATGATAAATATTGAACGTGTGCTTCTCCCTTGCCTCTCATTTCCCTCATTTTAATGCTGAGTTTTTGAGGCCTTTTGCCAGTTTAGAATATATTTAATTTCCTGTTGTTATACAATCAAACTCTTTGGAAAGAGTAAAATCAACCTTTGGCAACCCCTGTGGAAACCTTCCATGCTGGCATCTACCTCTCTGGAAAACTAGGTCCAAAGCATAATCTAGATAAATCAGAATCACAGAATCACAGGAGGATGAAGGTGGAAAGGGAACTCTGGGGATTGTTTAGTACGAATCCCCCTTCTCAAAGCAGGATCAACAAGAGCAGATTGTTCAGGACTGTGCCCAGTGAGTACTGAACATCTCCAAGGATGGAAATTCTGAAGCCTCTCTGGGCATTCTGTTTCAGCATTCAACCATCCTTACAGTAAAAAAGCTAATTCTTAGTTTAAATTGAATTTTCTGTGTTTTAATCTGTTCTCATGGTCTCTTGTCTATTAACAGCTCATCATGAGAAGAGTCTGGCTTTGTCTTCTTTACTCCATTAGGTATTTATACACATTTATAATATTACCCCCTTTTGTCTTCTCTTCCACAGGCTAAAAAAATCCCAGCTCTCTCAGACTGTCCTCATATGAGAGATGGTCCACTCCCATGGTCATCTTCATGGCACTTTGTTGGACATACTCTGGTGTGTCTGTGTCTCTCTCACACTAGAAAGCACAACACTGGACACAGCACTCCAGAAGTGGCCTCACTAGGACTGAGAGAAGGGAAGGATCACTTCCCTCCACGTGCTGACAGTGCTCTTCCTAATGCAGCCACAGAGTCCACTGGCCACATTTGCCATGAGAGCACACTGCTGTTATATTCAATTGGTTATTTACCAGGACCCCCACATTCTTCTCAGCAAGGCTGCTCTCCACCTGGCTGCACACCAGCCCGCACTGCTGCAAGGGGCTATTGCCTGCCCAGGTGCAGGACTCTGCCCTTCCCTTTAATGAACTTCATGAGCTTCCTCTCTGCTCCTCTCTCCAGCCTCTTGAAGTCCCTCTGAACGGCTACTCTGCCTTCTGGTATATCAGCCRCWCMTCCCAGTTTTGCATCATCTGCAATCTTGCTGAGGGTGCATTTGGATCCATCATGTAGGTCATTAGTGAAAGTATTAAATCATACTGGACTCAGAACTGACCCCTAGGGGACACCACCAGCACCTGGCCTCCAGCTGGACTTTGTGCTGCTGATCATGACCCCCTGAGCCCACCAGTGCAGCCACTTTTCAAGATCAGCTGATCTAACCCACCCTTCCTCAGCTTGTCATGAGGATGTAATGGGAGAAAGTGTCAAAAGGCTTCCTGAAGTCCAGGAAGGCAACATCCACTGCTCTCCCTTCATCCACCAGGCCACTCCCCTCATTGTAGAAGGTTGGTAGATTTGATCAGGCTTGATTTCCCTTTCMTAAATCCACACTAACTACTCCTGATCACCATCTTGTCTTTGCCAGGTCTGGAAGTGATTTCAGGATTAGCTGCTCCATCACCTTCCCAGGGATGGAGGTGGAGCTGTCTGGCTTGCAGTTCTCTGAACTCTCCTTCTTGCCCCTCTTGCAGATGGAACTGACCGCTGCTCTCTTCCAGCCCTCACGAACCTCTCTCAGTCACCATAAGCTGCCAAAGATGATCAGTACTGACTTTGCAATGACAGCTGGCAACTTCCTCAGCACTCATAGGTGCATGCTGTCATGGCCCACGGACCTGCCTATGGCTAGTTTATTTAAATCTTCCCTAACCTTGAGTATGTCTTCATTTCCCCAGACTTCTCCTCTGTTCTCAGTTTCTTTGGAATCTTCAGGGTCAGTCTTAACAGTACAGACTGAACAAGGCATTCACTGCCTCTAGCTGTTCTAAGTTCTTTCTCATCAGGACTTCTTCCCTATTCAGCACTGGATCCACATTGTCCCTAGACTTCCTTTTGCTTCTTATTTCCTTTAAAAGCTTTTYTTGTTGCTATTAATACACCTTTCTAGCTTCAACTCCAGGTGGGCTTCAACCTTTCTAACCCCCTCCTGCACACTTAGACACTGTCTCTGTATTCTTCATGGGTCACTCTTCCCTGCTTCATCTATTGTACAAATGTTTGTCCATCCTGGCCTCCTGTCACTTTTTCTTATTTCCTGCTTTTTAAGATGGACCTTTCTTGAGCTTGGAGGAGGTGATACTTGAATATTAACCATCTCTTTGGACTCCTCTTCCCTCCAGAGCCATGTGCCATGGGATTCTTCCAAGAAGGTCCCTGAAGAGACAAAAGCATGCTCTCACAGAGTCCAGGGTTGTGGTCCCACTTTTTGCCCCATTTCCTTCTTGCAGGCTCCTGAACTCCACCATTTGTGGTTGATACTATCAAGGCTGTCTCCAGCTATCAAATCTCCAACCAGTTCTTCCTTGTCTGTAAGTATGAAGCACAGCAGCGCATCTCTCCTTGTCAGCTCCTTCATCACCTGTGTTAGAAAGTTGCCATGAAGGCACTTCAGAAGCCTCCTGTATTGCTTGTGCCTTGCTGTGTTGTCCTTCTAGGAGATATTGGGGTGATTCAAGTTCCACAAAATCCCAGAATGGGTAAGGTTGGAAGGGACCTCTGGAGATCATCTAGTCCAACCCCCCTGCTCAAGCAAGGTCACTTAGAGCATGTTAGACAGGGTTGCATCTAGGAGGGTTTTGAATATCTCCAGAGAAGGAGACTCCACAACCTCTTCCAGGGCTCTGTCACTATCCCAGGGAAGAAACTCTCCAGTTCAGGTGGAACATCCTGTGCTTCAGTTTCTGCCCATTGTCTCTTGTCTTGTCACATGGGACAACTATGGGGAAACTAGCCCCATCCCCTTGACATCCTCTCTTCAGGTACTTATACCTATTGATAAGTCTTCTCTCAGTCTTCTCTTCCCCAGGCTAAACAGGCCCAGCTCTCGCAGCCATTCCTCATAGGGCAGATGCTCCAGCCCTCTGATCATCTTCGTAGCCCTATGCTGGACTCTCTCCAATAGCTCCATGTCTCTCTTGTCCTGGGGAGCCCAGAAATGGACACAGGACTCGAGATGAGGCCTCCCCAGGGCTGAGTACAGGGGCAGGATCACGTCCCTCGACCTGCTGGCAACACTCTTCCTAATGTACCCAGGAGACCACTGGCCTTCCTGGCCACAAGGGCACATTGCTGGCTCATGGTCAACTTGTTGTCTACCAGCACTCCCAGGTCCTTCTCTGCAGAGCTGCTCTCCAGAAGGTCAGCCCCCAGCCTGTACTGGTGCATGGGGTTATTTCTCCSTAGGTGCAGGACTCTGCCCTTGCCCTTGTTGAACCTCAGGAGGTTCCTCTCTGCCCAGCTCTCCAGCCTGTCCAGGTCTCTCTGAATGGCAGCACAGCCCTCAGGGCCTGTGATCATGAGGCTACTTCCAGCTATCTGTAGAAGGTCTCATCAATTTACTCTTCCTGACCAGGTGGCCTGCAGTAGACATCCACAACTGTGTCCCCCATGTTAGCCTGCCCTTTGATCTTCACCCATAAGCTCTCAACTGCCTCCTCCTCCACCTCCAGGCAGAGCTCGACGCATTCCAGTTGCTCTCTCACATAAAGAGCAACTCCACCACCTTGCCTCTCTGGCCTATCTTTCCTAAAAAGCACACAGCCATCCATGACAATGTTCCAGTCATATGAGCTATCCCACCATGTCTCTGTAACTGCAATGAGATCATGGCCCTGTGACTGCACACGGATCTCCAGTTCCTCCTGTTGATTCCCCATGCTGCATGCACTGATGTACAGGCATTTCAGAGAGGTATCCATTAAGGTTTTCCATTAAGGGTGTAGGGGGTCTCCCATGGCCATGTCCTACATGCACATCCCCAGTTGCATGCACCTGTTGGAGGCCCCCCAACCCGAGTTATGTTTTATTGATACCCTCTCTCAATTACTTTCCCATTCCCCCTTCCTCCCTAGTTTAAAGCCCTCTTTGCCAGGCTGGCCAACCTGTTGGCATAGAAATATGTGCCCTACCTACTGAGGTGAATCCCATCTCTCCCCACCAGTTGCTGATCTTCAAACAATGTCCCATGATCATAGAAACCAAAACCCTGTTGCCAACACCAGCGGCGTAGCCTGTTGGTAATTTGTAAAATTTATCTACTCCTCCTCCCATCCCTTCCCCTAATCGGCAGGACCGATGAGAAGACCAGCTGGTCTCCCAGACCCTTGACCACCATGCCCAAAGCCTTGAAGTCTTGTTTGATTGTTTCTGGTTTGCTCTCCGTATCATTAGCACTCACATGAAAGAGCAGCAGAGGGTAGTAGTCTGATGTGTGTACAAGCCTTGGCAGCCTTTCAGTGACACCTTGTATCTGCGCCTCGGACAGGCAGCAAACCTCTCTAGAGGGGGAGTCAGGTTGGCAGACAGGCGCCTCCGTCCCCTGCAGTGTGGAGTCACCCACAACAACTCCTAGAGGGCATTAAATCAGTTCTTCAGCTGTTAGTCCAAGACTACAGGAGGACTAGGGGACTTTCTTCTTCTTCTTTGTCTTCTTCTTCTTCTTCTTCTTCTTCTTCTTCTTCTTCTTCTTCTTCTTCTTCTTCTTCTTCTTCTTCTACAAGAAGCAACTAGTTTCCAGCTTTTTTCTACAGTGCTGTGCTGTACTATTCCACTTTGCACAGAGCCTTCCAGCAACTCCCCTGCTGCAGGGGATTAGGACTCCTGAAGCAACATGGTCTCCAAGAATGCCCTGTCTATCTCCTGCTCACTTTCTCGGATGCTTCACAGTCTGCTGACTTCATCCCACAACTCCCTGACCTGACGACACAAATCATCAACAGCAGCACACTTCTTGCAGGAGGGCTGACTATTAGTCCAGGTCTTCTGGAGAGGCCCAAGTACTCCCTGCAGCCTGAGACCTGTAAGGCTGCATATAATGACGAGGGCCTGTAAACAGGAAGCTTCTTCCAATTGTCTGAAGAAGGCCATATTTATTTCTTCTTCCTGATCAGGCAGTATATAGCAGACACCTTGCAAAAAAATCACCATTACTAGTCTGCCCAGTAATGCTGACCCATCAGCTGGCCCCCTCACCTACCTGTAGGCAGACCTCCAAGCATTCTTGCTATTCTCTTACATAAAGGACACCTTCCCTCCTCACTGTCCTAGCCTCTTTCTTGAAGAACTTGCATCTATCCATTGCAACTCTCAAGTTTTGTGAGTTATCCCACCATTTTTCCCTGATCCCAATGGGATCAAAGCCCTATAACTACACACAGACTTCTAATTCCTCCTATTTGCTCCCCATGTTGCATGTTTTAATGTTCAAGCACTTTAGAGAGGAACCTCAGCATGCTGACTTCCTAGAAGGGGCAGTGAAGATTTCCCCACAATGTGGTCCACAGGGGCTTTTTTATTTACATGCGTACACCCGGGGCAATTCCATTTCAGCACCATTATGTAATTAAGAGATCCTTTCTGTTTACATCATCCCACACCCTTTGCTGCCCACCTYGTCCACCACTTCTGTACTTGATCATTGGCCATTCTCTCCATCCTCCATTATTCCTAGGTTAAAGTGCTTCTTACTAAGTTGACCAGCCTCTTGGCAAAGATCCTTTTATTCCATTTTGTTAGAAGGTCCCAACTCTACCACGCAGTGGTTAGTCCTCGAAGAGGGTCCCATAGTCACAGAAACCAAAATCAGCTGTGCAAACAGAGTTTGGTCCATCCAGTCCTCCAAAGGTCCTACCCTCCCCACTGGCAGGATGAAGGAGATCATACCTGAGTCCCTATGCTGCAGGAGACTATTGCCCCCAGAGGCAGGTAGTCATACTACCCATTTCCCCTGGCAATATTGTTTATGCTCACATTGAAGAACAGCAGTGGGTAATAGTCCAAGGGATGGACAGGCCTCAGCAGCCTCTCTGCAGCATCCCWCATTCTTCTCCTCCAGATGCAAATACACCTGTCTAATCTGGAGATTTATCTCAAATCCCTGAATAGTCTAATGCCACGAAATAGGGCACATCTAGTAGCAAGGAAATTCTAAATAGCAAGTACCGCACCAGAAGCTGGGGCATGGCATGTTATCCATCCCAGCTATTTGCTCAGAGGAATTCAGCTCCATGGAGTCACAATCTAGTTCATTGTCTGCTCTTGGAGCAAGGAGGAATTCTGGCAAACCACCATGGAGACAGAAGGTTTTAACATCCAATGGTCAAAAATGTTCACTCTTCTCRTATTCTGAACATATTACAATTTTCTATTTCTGTTTCCTTATTAAATATAAAGCACTCTGTGTGATTGCTTATGTATTAATGCACACTATAAAATATGCCTGAGTTACAGGCTGTGGGAGAAATCTTGTAACAACATTGCACAAGTGATAATTTTTTTCCCTCAGTGTTTAAAAATAGTGAATTTGAATTCTTTATGTCAAGGGATATTTAAGTTGGCTCCTTGGAAGGATGTATTTATTTTTACTACTATCTCAGAACATTTTGGACTGGAGGGACACTGTGGTCAACATTTTGATGTTACCCAACAGTATTTTTATTTCTGTTCTGTCTTGCTGTCAGGCTGCTCTGCAGCCACTCTGCTAGCTAGATGCTTTCAGAGTTTTTGTAATAGGTGCTTATTGATTGAGGTTCATTTAAAAAATCACTTGGTAATTCTATCACTGCGCTTTCTTATCAGTGAAGTCAGACTATCACCAGGCGGCTATCAGCTCACTGCTGAGGAGGTTTGTCTCAGACTGCTCCACACCACATTACTAGATGAAAGCACAACTGAGCATAGCTACCTTGGAGCTTTTTTTCATCCTCTTTGCTGTGTTTGTGTTGTTAAATACTTTCATGCATATAGCTTAAGTCAGGTTGAAAACATGGGAGAGGGTGGTACAGGTCCTGTTGCTTTCCTTCATGCATGTCTCTACTCTATATAGACATTACAAGTTTGCAAGTGACTCAGCCAGCAAGTGCAAATCTGAGAGCAAAATTTCCTGGATGAGAAACACTTTAAATCTCAATGTCCAACGTATGGTCACTACCCAACCCCAGCTTAGAAGTTCTGCTGAACATTTGAGTAGCATATTGACACTTACTCCTGCTCTTTAAGGACATCAAGGGTGAACCTCAAGGTCAGGACAGACATACCCAAACTAACCTTTAACAGTTAATTTAGGAATCTGAATATTTTTAGTTTCTCAAGTTTAAGGAAAGTTCCAGGACCTCAGAGTCAGAAACTGGATATAGTCCAGTTCAGGCTAGGGTCCCTGGTTAGAATTAGCCCTGTCTAGCTTCACAGTCTAGGGCATACAAATACATAACTGTGCATCAGAGGATGCCTCAGCAGCAAGGTACAGAGCCGTGGGAGACCAAGTTCAATCTCCATTCCATTTACTGTATTGTGCCCAGTTCAAGACTTCCTAAGAAAGTGCTATGCAACAGCTACTCTGTGAATATCAATTCTTTATTCAGCATTTACATTTCAAAATGGAGAGAATCCAGTTTTAACTTTTCTGTGACTCAATTGTTTCTCATCTGTAAGCTGGAAGTCCCTATGGTCACTAGTCTTTCACAGTAGTTTGATGCACTGCAAGCAGCGTACACTTCCTAAGTAGTTAATGTAAGTACTATATATACATGCACACAAATGTACACATACGCATACAGAACGAGAAAGCTACTGGTAGGAGGAATGGAAAGATTTCGCTTTAAGCCTACCTTTTTGTTTATATCGGAAAGAAGTTGTGTGTATTCTGTTCCACAGCAATAACGAAACATCTTTTCAGCATGCCCAACAGGGCATACACTTTTGGACATGAAGTCACAAAGTGCTGTGCCAGCAGCAAGATACTCCACTGAAATAATCAGCATGTGAAAGCATTGGTGGTGACCCTGGAAAAAAGAGCACTTTCCACTGTAAACAAACCAACAAAAATATTCTGCCCAACAATGTATACAAAAAGTAAAATTGTACCAAGAAGAATGCTGTTTAAACTACTCAGAGTTGCATTCTGTGGACAAGCAACAAAGGCATTAATCAAGGCATACCTGTATAGATGCAAACACAGCGTGCTGATAACAATGAATACCATGCACATAAGAAGAAAAGGTTGTCATAAATACAACAGATAAGGTTTTTAGGGAGTATATTATTGTTTAAGTGTTTTTTTTTTATTGCGTCATTGCAAGTCCTTTATGTGAAACTCTTTCTACAAAGAATTAACTGTGCCTACATATCTGAAAATATCTGCAGGTCTGGGAGTTTGGAGCTGGGTCCTGGAAAGTAGCCAAAACTTCTTCCTTTTCAAAAGTGAAGTCTGCAACCTGGCATCCAACATTTATTTATCACTAATGGTAGAAGCTAGGTGAGTAATTGTACAGTCCTCTGCCAAGCAAGATAGTTAAGTCCTTCCTGAAGAGAGATCTACCAGCTGTTCTGAAAGTCACAAGAAAACAATCATCACTTAAAAAGCGTTTACATAGTTTGACCTCCTCCAGTTGTTTTGCTGCCGCTGTCATAAACCCAAGTTCAGAATCTCTCCTGGATTCCAGACACACAGAACGTGTTTTTTATCTTCTGCCAGAGGACTTCCAGATGACTGCAGAAGGCAAGCCCCAGCACTCCTACCTGGTTACTGGAAGCACACAGGATGCTATAGGTTCTGCTATCACTCATGTGTATGCCTAAAAGGCAGTGAGTTCTTCTGCCTAAATGTCATGATGACCTCATGAGATGAACACACATGAATGAAGAGTATGTGGCACCACCTGGTCACCAGCAAGATAAAGTGGCACAGGAAAAGAGGAGGAAAATGTGTTTGAAAACCTGGATACATGCAAACAAACATTAGTGACTTGTGGGGGAGCATGTTCAGCATTTCCCTGATGAGAGGGTATTAGAGTTGCCATTTTAAGAAGCCTGACAGAGGTCAGGGTTGAGCATGATTTGGGCAGAAAAGCTGGGGAAGCTCTGGCAGGAAGTATTTTATAAGCATTCCCTCTCCTTTTCCATCACTTATTGCCAAAGTCATCAATGTTTACAGTGGTAGTTGGCTTATACAAAGGACTCAATATCTGCAAACTGCTAAATACAAGTTGTGCCCACAGCACCAGTGCTCGAGACTGGCTGACCTTTTGAGTGTGAAGCTTTATTGTGCATTTAGATACTACTTTGAGTGCCCACAACTAATGCATGGCCTTTGAAATTAAGCCACTTTCTAAATTCCTTGCAGTTAATTAAAATTATAATAGTAAGGAGACAAATAGTTTAAGAATAATCTGGGGCTAACAAGTCCATATTCCTCTGAGCTGGGAAAATGGAGGAATCTCTTCCATTCTGGCTTTGTATAGGACAGCCTTTTTAAAGAGCATACAAGGCATTTTAGTGGCTTCTAGTAAGTGCTGACTGTCAAAGTCTGGCATCAATAACAGGAAATAGCAGGAAACAGAAGCCCCAAGTCAGCAGTACCAGCTAACCACAGTTTGATAGTACATAGAGGCTTCATCCTTAATTAGTTCACAGAGAGCAAAAAGTTTGCCTTCACCTGATTTTTTTGTCCCTAACATCATGAGCATCACACTTGGATTCATTTAGACACACTGATTCATTAGGCGGCCCATGACCTTAAAAAAACTAGATTACTAGGAAAGGGTAGTTTTATACCAGTTTCTTAGTCACAGAAATGACTCATGATATCCACCCACACTAACCTTTGTTCAGGCTCTCCAAGTATGCCAGGGCTTGTCAGCCTTTCACAAATGGAGTCCTTTGATTCCCTCAATGAGAGAAGGACATCAGGGAAGTCTGGTTGCAAGAACAAGCTCCCTATGCAAGAGACAAAACAATAACAGTGACCTTGAGGAGCTGAGGACTTGTTTTCTCCAAGTGCATGCTGTACTGCTGCTGGGAAGTGTCTCACATGACCTGAAGTGAGGTAAGAGTGCAGGAGCAGGGAACAGTGCTTGTTCTCTTCACACAGGCTGTCAGACTGCTTCTTTGGGAAAATACTCTTAGAGGAGTTTCCACACACAGCAAGCAGCAGAGAGAATATAGGGATTTTGTTATAGTTCTGAACATTTGGGCACATTCAAAGGGGAACAAAAGTACTAAAGCAAATATAAAAAGAACAAGAACAAGAAGAATCTTAAATGTAACCCCCTACATATTTGCTTTCCTGCCCACCCTAGGAAATCCTAACGTGGTTTTAAAGCCATGATAAAAGATATTTCAAACTTTCTTGGTAACTATTTCTGGGCATGAATACTTAAGAGAGACATAAAAAGCTGTTTTGGTAGTGCATTGCTTTGTGCAGAACGACAAAAACACTCTGACCAGCCATAACTTGAAGCTGGGAGACCCTCGAAAACTGCTGCTTGAGAGTCTTTCTGAAAGGCCAGTAAAGTCTTTGAAGGCCATTCCAAACACCACTGTTGACCACAGGACATGCTGGAGACCTAAAATATTGCTACTTTGGAGAAAGAGATCATCACAAGTAAGAAAAGTCCCATTCACTCACGCATATGCCTAAAAGGCAGTGAGTTCTTCTGCCTAAATGTCATGATGACTTCATGAGATGAACACACATGAATGAAGAGGATGTGGCACCACCTGRTCACCAGCAAGATAAAGTGGCATAGGAAAAAAGGAGGAAAATGTGTTTGGTAAAGGATCTCTTTCTCCCTTCCTCTCTTTTTATATTTATGTAGAAACATTGCTCCAAACAAATGTCAATAACCACCATTAGCCCTCCTGAATGCAGCCTTGACAAAGRGTTTGCCTAGTGGAAAAGTCTCTCAGCGTATTACTCAGTGTCATGCTTTGTCCTATATATCCCAAACCACCAAGCAGCCAAGCCATCATCACAAGTTTAATTTTCAGGTGGGTCACAGGAGATTACTAGATTGACCAGCAAGTACCTGGATAACTTTGCACAATGCACATAACACTGCACAATAAAAGAATAAAGAATAAGAGAACCTGACGTTGTTCTAGGGCAAGCTGCTCCCACTCCTTAAATGATGATCCTCAGTTTCCAGTAATTTGAGCAATTGCTTTACCACCTGTCAGCTAAATAACTTTTTCAAATCTTTCTGGGAAATGTATTTATTTCATGCAAATTTGAGTCTTAGAGAAAGACCTCAGGCTCTACTTTAGTTTATTTGACTATGGAGTTGTCTGCTGTTGCAGCAGTACCTTTAAACCCTCTCACCACCAATTCTCAAAACATCAGAGAAGTTAAAATCCAAGCAGGCCTGTTGAAAAATATTCACAGGGAAAATCTGCATATGGAAATATGCAAATATATTAATATTTTAATGTACTCATTTTTTCAATTAAATGATTCATGCTAAAAAGTATTTCTCATCAATTGGAACAATATTCATTTCCTTTCAAATCAGAAGAAATTAAAACAAATATCATTCAGTTTTCCTGTTTATCTCCTCTGCCAAGGAGGGGGAATAGAGACTGGAGGAAGGGGAGAAAAATAAAAATTAACCATTTTCTTTGCAGTTTTATTTTGTTTTGAATCAAATATTCTTTACTTCAAATCATTTCATTAAATGTATCAGAAAATTACACAAACTATTCTCAGTAAAATGAAAGGCTGTCAGTTTGATCAAAAATTTTGACAGGCAAGACTTTCTGTTCCTTCTGTGTCTCCTTGTCTTAATTTTGCAGCTTAAACATATCTCAAATTAAAATCTTTGCTAGAAGATGGTCCAGTTATTCTGTTGCTCCGGAATCATCGTATCACAAACTTCAAACTCTCTCATCGCCTTGAGACGAAAAGCTTTTTCATTTTCAAAATAGGGTCCTTTTGTCCTAGTTGTCATGTAGTTCATGCTACTCTTGTACATTTTAAAGATCACTTTCCTCAAGACAAAATTACATGCTCGGACTGCAACTCTTATTCTGCCACAGCAGACATTTCATCTCTTAGAAATGATAGCCTATTTCATTCTCCTGAATATCACACTTCTTGACGCACAGAGTGGAGGCACAAGGCAGAATAACCCAGAATTCAAGGAGGCATCTCCTGAGAGGTGGAACAGGAATCAGAACAAGCTCTTCAGGAATATTACAATATCTCTGCAACCTTGGCTAGAACAGCAGACTTTGTTAACTTATAAAATCTGATCTACCTTTCCATCCATAAACTGCTGTCAACTTAACAAATTTATTGTCAGTCAGGCCATATACAGAGCTCTCCTTAAAGCTCTGACTTCTGACATAATACGAACACTTGCAAATCTCAGGCTTCACTTAAAAATAGATAGAGAAAGAAAGAGAGAGGGAAGGAGTGAAAGAGAGGAAAAGAAAAAGAAAGAAAGAGAGAATATGAGAAAGCAAGAAAGCAGGAAAGAGGAAGAAAGAAAGAGAGAAAGAAAAAACATGAAGGAAGAATAAAGAATAAAGAAAGAGAGAGAAAGACAAAGAAAGGCCAAAAGGACAAAGAACGAAAGAGTGAAATGAAGAACAACAGACTGAAAGAAAAGAAAAATGAAAGAAAGAAAGAAAAAAGAAAAAGGAAGCAAGAAAGAAGGACGGAAAAGGAAGGGAAGAGCACTATGCATCAACCTTTATGCAAGTCCCAGGGCAAGTTGTGCTTAGGCCCTTCTGAGTCACTTTTCAGAAGCATTTAGCTTTCACTGTTGCCCTGGGTAGGCATAAAAGGGAATTCACAACACCTGGAGATGGGCCTGTGTTTCAGACCTACATGCTAGACTGTTGGATAGCAAACCTCCTAATTTATTTCCCTACAGGCATGCATACACGTATGCAGGCACAAAAAAACAGATAAAATGATTTTTAAGTCAATCATGGGATAAGGGAGTTTTGGTCTTTTTTCTTTTCTTTTTCTCTTTTTCTTTTTGGAGATAAGCGAGAACTTAGAGATAGGACTTTTGAAGAATTGGAGCTAACAAAGTTTTTCATTCTTTCTGATAAGCAAACTAACCAACAAACTAACTAACTTGTCTAAAATAACTTGCAAACTGACTTGTTTAAAGCCTGCCTGGTCATTTTCTTGACACTTGACTTACAACACTACCAGATCATTAAGATGGTCTTTTCAGAACAAGGACACAGTGAAAGGGAAGAGGTGCACTATTTGTTGGCTTCTTAGGGATCCAAACTGCATAAACATGGGCTTGACATTGTCAGCAAAAAATATTTAAAGTAGAACTTCTGCAGAATATAAACCTCAAGATTAAAAGCAGAGAGCAGTAAATAGCAGTATGAACTGGAGATGAGAGATGAGATACAGCAAGGTCTCATGAAATAATTAAGTAAGAGACAAGGAACAAAGAGACAAAAACAAACTAGTCAGAGACAGACCCATAGTAATTACCAAATCAAGCATGTGGCCTTTAGAATGAGTGGAATCATTCATGTGTTACACAAGATTAAATGAATCTAAGAGTGCTATAAAACCATGCACTGCAAGTGAAAGAATTCAGAGCAAGACAAAAATCAAACTCACAAACAGATGCTCAGTGAAATTTATTGTGAGTTCAGAGAGCAGCTCTGCTAAATCATTAAATAAAGACTTGGAATTCTTCAGTGCACAATTTAAAGCAATACAGAAGGAAGAGATGCAATAAACTAGAACAAAATGGAAGAGAATACATGAAACTCTCCTTCATTCTAGGGCTAGATAGAAATATCAGTTTGAAATGTCTCAAAGTTGATGAGCGTTTGCATGTATTTACAGAATAATAGAAAAGCCAAAAAACAAAGAGCAAGGGTAGGAGTGGGAAGGATCTTTGTGCCATGGAAGGGGGAAGGAGGCAGGATGAAGAAAGGAGAAGAGTATGAGAAGGGAGCAATGCAGGAGACAAGAAAGAAACTGATATTTGGAAGAAACAGGCAACCATTATGATAGCAAGCACAGCGACAAATCCTCCATTGTCTTGTTTGTACACCGCCACCTTGCCTAGATCTATTCATGCTCCCTGCAGATCTCTAKCTCTCGCTCAAGACAAGTGACTACTGTAACCAGTAATGTATCACTTCAGCCCCTAGACCTAATAAAMAACTCTCTCAACAAACACTTTTAACTCGTGGGTTAAATAGTGTCTCAAACTATTTGCAGATGCTTGCCGTGTGAGAAGGCCTGCTCCAATACTGTACATTTGTGTGTGTRTGTGCATCCCTATGCATAAATTGGATGCAACGAGCTCTTCCAAATAAAATGGAAGTGATTCAAGGTCTGATGATAGAGGAGTAATAGTGTATTAGTGTGTTGTGGTTCTTCTTCCACTGCCTAATCAAGGTCATAAAGACAACTCCTACATTTTATTAATACTCCTTGTACTAATGTGTAGCACATTTGATCCAGTGATTCCTGGATAAAGTTATGCAGTATGCAGGAGTCCTCTGCACCTTGTGCATAAAGTAGCAGCATTTTGTACGTGGCTGGCACACACTGTTGCAGGAAGAAAGCTGATCTAAACCACTTGTGTTCCCCTCAGGTGTACCTTATTCCACATACCTTCAGTCGTCTGCTCTTGCCAGTGGTCCACAAAAGAGAAAAAAATGCAACCATGGACATTTTTTAGATCTCAGTTTTGAATTCAACAATATTTGCATAAAAATAGTATTTTATGCTCTGATGAATAAAAAGATATTTACTGCATAGATATTTTAAGTGAAAAGTCAAACTTCACAGGGCAGAATGTGAGCTAAAACAAATTCTTTTTAACATGAAAAATTCAGTGACTCTTCATGTATCCCTGTTGATGCCTACCTTATTTCTTTGTTGAGGTACATACAGATAGTTCTGTTTGCATCTACTCACTGAAATCTAATTACTGAAAGTCTACCTGTCTTGCAAAGTTAATTATAAAATCTTTGAGAGATTAAAAACTTTGATTTATCTAAGCCTGAAAAAAGCTACGAAAAGATATTAATTTAGTCATACACCAGCATCACACTACTTATATGCCATAAAATACTATTATTTTGATGTTCAGTTTTCAGATCTATGATGTTCTACGTATTTAGGAACAAAAAGATGATGGCATATCGTAGAGAAATTAAAGGATCTTAATTTTTKCAGTCCTTTATCATGCCTAAGCAATGCAAAGTATTCCTTGCAAACTTCTAATTTTAAAGTTAATTAATCCTACAGATCTAATAACTAGTTAAACAGTTAACTGTCTATGCAAATAGAGCATGGCTTAAATTCAGACTCCTTCAAAGGGAAGGTAAAGATGTTCTTAGTGTCAATAGGCCATGACTTTCACAAAGCCAGTGCACAGTAGCTGAGAGAGTGACCACCCACAGTGACATATTTTTACACTGAAGATGCAAGGGGACCTATGCCAGTGACCTTTGCTGGAGACCAGGAGAGTAAGTCTCAGTAATTCAGGATTTAGGCATTCAGAGAAGTTTCTTAGTCCTGGTTAATAAAAGGCCCCACTAATCCAAAAGCTACAAATCTAACAAGAYTCCTGATCCAACAGCTATGATAGTTCAGGGAGGAGTTGGGATTTTGCTTTATTTGATCAGGAATTTATGAGTTTTTAGCACTGTTTGCAAAAGCCCTTGGATACAGACTCTATTGCTTCAGTCTTCAGCATTGCACACCCTGTAGAACAGCATGTTCTAGGAATGCACAGAAGTCATATAGTCTTCTAGCAGTTCACCCTTATTAAGAACAACTACCCAGACAAAACGATATTGTAAAAACTTTCGCCTAGCCAACRTATTCATTCTCCTTTTGTGACTGAAACATATATGTATGCTATAGTCTACTGGCAACAGCAAACACATTTTCATACATATCCCTTCTGCAGGAAGAATTATTGCCAAAAATATAAC
Source organism: Rhea americana (assembly GCF_003343005.1). Taxonomy (NCBI): domain Eukaryota; kingdom Metazoa; phylum Chordata; class Aves; order Rheiformes; family Rheidae; genus Rhea; species Rhea americana. The sequence continues at coordinate 12,328 of NW_028185683.1, read as the reverse complement.
ATGTTATGCAAACAACTTAGCCACCCAAAGAGCTTTATAAATGCGTAATAAGAAGATAACACTGAGCAATAAACTATACTTTACAAAAGTAACAAGGAAACATATGGCCTTGTATTCTGCCTTCGGTACAGTAATAGAACCTGCCTAGTGAACCAGGTCAGCCAACCCTACACATTTTTGCATAAGAATTTCACACAAGTATACTATCTAAACCATTTCCTAAGGACATCTTCTATTACTGAAGTCACCCAGCCAGAAAGCATAATAATGCACAGAACTTCTCTTGGAAGGGGAGGGAGTGGGGGAGTAGAGTTATAAGTAGAGAAGGTTTTCTAATCTTTTGTGGAAACAAGAGAACATTCARTGAGTATGTAGCTTGGAGAAATAATAAGATTGCAGTTCTGGGCTTTTGGAGGAGCCTTCAAGACAAGCACTTCATAGCCTGCTAAAGAGCTGCACTGGTTGCCAAAAGGGTCAGGGTGTATGCCTGCATGTTTGTGCGTGTATGTGCGAGCATGTGTATGCGTGTGTGTGTACATTTATGTATATATACATGCACACACACATATATGTATGTATAACCATACGTGTATACATATATAAAAAATAAAATAAAATCCTGTTCTTTCTGTGAAGACTTAGCCTGTCTAGACTGTGGAACAGGTCTACAATCCCTCAAGGCTTAATTTGAGATAGCACCCACAGTTATAAAGCAAAGAGGAAGCCCAAGTACCAGGATTATTTGAGCAATCAGATATGACACAGTCATGGTTATTTAGAAGTAATCACACTCCTAGCAATTTACAGATATTACCACCTCCTCTTTCCAGTCGCATAGCCATAATAGTAAGATATATATGCTGAGAAAGAGAAGGAGARTGAGCGAAAAGCCACGTGTCTTTTTCTGCATCTCTTGCCTGGTCACCCTGAATTGAAAAGAGAATGAGAGAGTGGGTGCTGACCTGCAATTTCTGAGCAACAATATTCCTTTACACCTTTACACCATCTGCATTCTTCAATGGCGCATTAAAATGTCTCTCATTTTAAGCAATTTAATGAAATAACAATAGAAAAACTAACATATAAATGGGGAAAAAAATCAGCTTCAGCTGTAAAAAAAAAAAAAAAAAAAAAAAAAAAAAAAAAAAAAAAAAAAAAAAACACAAAGAGAAGACATGTTTACAGCTAGACAGGACAAAATGAAAACCAGTAATGTCAAATTAAACTCTCAGACTTTATATGAATTACTTATATAATCAGAAAGGATCTAAGGGAAGAGCTGGTGGCCTTCCAGACAATGTCACCGATGAATATGTGAGAAAGTGAATGAGTGTGTGTCTGTGTGTTTGTGTTTTAYGTGTTTGAGTACACATATGAAAAACTAGAATGACAGCTAAAAATGCCAAAGGCAATCCAAGAAGACAAAAAGATGGAATAAGGAGAATGGAAAAAGAAATAATAGAAAGCTCAATTAGTAGTGATGCTTGGAGAAATGGAAACAACTGGAAAGATTTCAGCTGGGTGAAACAGAAGAGGAAACGGGGAACACTGTAAGAACAGAAGTTGGGAAAGACGAGTATTATTCAGAAAAACAGTACCAGCCATTTTGATTTTATATTCTTCAAGTGGTTACCACCCTTTTAGAAACAAGCCTAGCTATAATGAGTCCTGCTTATAAAATATGTATTTCTCTATTCCAGATCCCTCGGAGCCTTCTCTGCTATCTCACAAGGATACATGCAAAGGAAACTTCCTGGAATAATTTTCCCAGTTCAAGTGAACACCTTATAACTAGGAACAGATGGTAGACAGGAAAAAACTCTAACTTGGGAGGAGAGCATCATCATCTTTAATCATCATATGAGTACAACTGAATAGAAATTCCCTTTGACCTGAATCATGAATGTGAATGGCAAAAGCAACCATTTATGCCTGGGTGATGGAAAGAACAAAGTTCAGACTGGCTTTCTTCTTCCCCCATTTAGGAAGCACTCCTAAACCTTCCTCTAAGCTTGTTTCTTCCCAACCAAAACAAAAACCCAGCAGCTGAAAACTAATCATCTAAAATAATAATAAAAAAAATAGTAAGAAAATACAAAACAAAGTCCTGCTCTGAGCAGAGAAACTATCTGGAAAAAAAAAACAAAAACAAAAGCAAAGTCTGTTCCAGGTAAATCTCTGGCACCAGGACAACACAATCACTCAATATTCAGGATTTAAACATACTCCTTAGGTGTGTTTGCTCTATAAGCATCTTTAAAGAGTGAATACTTTGCTAGTTTTCAAGCCAAAAAAGGTGATGGAACTTCCAAAATGTAGACAACAATAACTCTCACTCTGTAACTGAATTCTTCTCCTTTGAACAAGTCTTGCATTAAAATTCAGCCATAGGCAGTTGCCTGGAGTTCAGTTCAGCAGTAGTATAGGCAGTTTCACATCTTACAATGCCCAGATTTCTAAGCAAAATGAATGATCTCCTAAACCATTTTTAAAAGGTTTCAAAGGCAGTGAATCTTGGCAAGAGCTTTGTATTACCTCAGCTGAGCTACGCTAACCAGGACTAACTCATTGGAGACCAGCTTTTGGGTGTGCACAGGTGCACACGAGTGTTAGACAGCCACATGCTTATTCAGCCTTAGTGAGGACTGACTTCAACTGCAGTTTCACATGAAAACGTATATTTAATTATCTTGGTTAACTTCTGTCCTAAACGAAAGAGGTACTTTCATCTCACTCACTGGCTCCTTGTTCATAAACAGGTAGATATTTCTTCTCCTGGCAAAACTGGTGATGTTATTTGGACCTGCAGAAATACAGTAAAGCTTCAGTCTATGTAACACTGTATGGCAGGTGTGTTCTTGCTATATCTATTTGGCAGATTAGGAGATACTATATTGACCCTGTAAAACATAGTATCATATTTTATTATGACAATGTTTTGCCTACAATCCCAGTATAGGTGATAACTAAATATAAATTAGATGAATATAGAGAAGACTGGTGTGCTTATATCTTATCTCAAACAGTAACAAGTAACCTTGACATTTAACTGTTTCTATCATGGTCAGCTCTCCGGTGCAGCATATTTTCAATTAAACCATAGAAAGAGAAATAGAAACACAAAGATCACATATTTATCTTTATTTTTTGCTTAGCTGGTAGTTTATTGCTCAGAATGAAGTTTTCATACTCAAAACTGCCATGCTTACCTGTAAAATCACCAGAAGTAAATTGTCATTCACCAATAGTATTGAAAAATGTTTATCCTATTAAAATTCAAAAATAGGCTTTTACCAACCTCCAGTTTCAAAAATTTGAAATTCTGTCATTTATGATACCTTTGAAAGTGGACAGTGACGCCAGAAATTTCAGCTTACTTGGAATGTGGAAGTTAATTGGGATCATTTCTTGACAGAAKGACCCATGTGGTAGATATAGTTATTGTATGAAGCTCATACCAACACTGACTCTTACAGCAAACCTTCTGAACAGCTTGGCTTGGCTAGGTCCTTCAGGAAAGACCAGTTCTTCTAGCAAGCTGAAGTCCCACAGAGCAGCAATGGAATCTGAGCAGAGATCCAGATGAAGAGCGTRATGGATGTTTCTCCAGTTTCTCTGAAGAAGAGCTGTTGAAAGTTGAAAAGCTAGTTATTTTAGATACACATCTGCATAAATTAAGCTCTTCCCCAATAACATGCTAATATAAATGAAAGTCTAAAATCTGAATAGAAAAATATAAAGTTGTTATCAATGTGAAATATTCTTACTTTTTTCTTTTTTGTGTATCTTCTTCTCTTTCTCATCTCAACCACTCAAAGAAGAGAAGCGATAATATTTGAGAACCTGACTGAGTACTTGAAAGGGTTAAAAAAGGGTTTGGGGAACAGCAATGTAATGCATGACCATGTCTGTTGAGAACCTATCCTAAACCTTTCATGCATTTCTGTGCATTGCAGCTACTACTCTGCAGGAAAATCAGGTCTGATCTGGYGGAAGAAAATTTAGAAGGAGGGGAGGGAAGAAGGCAGGATGAGTGCTCTACCTGATARCAGCAGTTAGAAGGAAGAATGACAGTGAAAGGAGGTAATATATGCATCTTCCACAGCACTCCACCGCTTGTTATGGAAACCTTGTTAGCAGATGAAAGTGACAGGTGAGGTTCAACACTGTAAAAAAATAGCACACACATGGCATGATGACTGCAAGGCAGGGGGAATGGAACAATCTTTGGACAGGTTTGGAATCTGCAAATAAAAGAGGCACTGTTTTGTTTCTAAAATCCAAAGACAAGCAGAAAAGGCCCCACTTTTTCTGTGCAGAAGCACAGAAACTGCTAGACAAGGAGGAAGGAAAAACAGAGAGAAAAAGATACCCATTTAAGCCTATGCCCTGAAACATCAATGGATATTCCAAATATTTTCACATATAAGCGTGCATGTGCCTGTGTGTGTRTGTGCACCCACACATAGTATGTCAGCAYATCACTGCCCACTGTTTGAATTACTTACATTCATTGCCTAAAAGCTTTCCCATGGATAAAATGCCTTTCTTGTGACCCCAGGGCTAGCCACCTGATTTCTAATGCCATGATTTTATCCTTGACAGCATAGTGGAAATGGCCACAATAGATGCCTCTTCCAGGATCTGAAGTGAGGGGGGGGAATCAGCTTTGTCTCACCTTTGTGGCACTCTCATTTTTAAACCAATTGCAAATTATTTCAGCTCCCAAGGTAATTTAGAGAAGTCCCAGCAAGCCATGGCATCAGGAAAAGGACCACTTTAAGCTCTGTAACTATCTGTCGTTATTCTCATAACAGAGGTCCTAGATTCATTCATCTAAAAAGTTCCCCTACATAATCTTCAGAAGTCAATGTTACCTGTTTATATTCATATATCCTTTTTTGTCTGAGACGCAGTAAGAAGAAAACAGAGTGTCCTAGACCAAGAATTAGTCCTTTACCTTTATTCCTCTCAATTCTTAATCCTTTTTCAAACCTGAAAATTAATTTGCATAATTGCCTGCTCCAATGAACTTCAAAGATTAATTATACCTCTGAAAGGGACAGGAGCAGTTCCAACATAAATGGGTGAGGGAAGACARTGGAAGAGCTTGCAAATTTCTGGCATCCTCCTGTGACATAGGAGTACAGACAGTACTGAGTGCAATACACTGGGATGGCCTAAATCCACTTTATTTCCTGGCCTCTCACCCTGAATACCAGCCTCTGCAAATCTTCATGTTTAAGGTTATCTCTGTTCAATCATTCATTTTCCATTTGTTGCTTCTCAAGTTCATCTGGAACCTCTTGCTTACATACTGAGAGACAAATCATGTATTCAGAAACTTGATTTATCTTGCATTCCCTTCRTTAACAGCCAGTGAAATGTTGCCACTAATCTGGATGTAGAAAAATAACAGAGTTTATCTCAGATGTTCCTTTGTGAAAATTGTGTAGGAAATGCAAGCTTATTCATGGCAGCTTCTCTTGGCCAGATCCTCTGTTAATTGGTAACATCTCCCAGAAGCAGAGCTGCACAAACATGCCAGTGCCCATGCCCCTCCACAGGTTAAGCCCACATCCRTTTCTCCTTTCCAAATTCTTCAAGCTTACCTTGTGAGGAAACACACCACCCTCATAGTCTTCCATAGCCTGTCTGTTCTTTAGGCTTCTCACTGAGCACCTATGCTCTTCTCTGCACTTTGGAATTTCTTCTGCCTCTTTGAGAAAAAGCAGAAAGAAGAAGAAAAAAGCATGTCATCAGATGACAGCTAGCTATGACTTCGGCAGCTGCAGTAACAGGTGAAATTATGTTGACATCTGTTAGCTGAGACCCTGGCCTCACATTCAAGGTGAAGGGACCTCATCTGAACCATTTTAGGTAGCTCACAAAAGGTATTATTATGAGTCTAATAATTGACTCAAAATGACCCATCAATCAACAGAAGCAAAATTACATGAATTTTAGTTGATTACATGAGATACAGATAATTAAGATCCAATTTGCAGTGCTTCTCATGGTAATCATAAGAATGAACATAGTATTATCACTACAGTGTAATAGTGTGGACATAGTATTACCAATATTATGGGTTTCTGTTGAGAAGAAAGCTGAAACAGGCGACCTCTAATCAACAGGGAGGTCAGTCTTATTCTACCATTGGAGAAAACTGAAAATGTTCCCTAATTATATTATTTCAACTCTGGATTACTTCTCAAATTCTGTAAAGCAAAGTAATGAGGATTTTTCTATTCTTTTCCCTTTCCTCCACTTCTCTTCCTTTCCCTCTGCCCATCTCTTTCAGGCTTCTGACTAAAAATGACCTCCATTGTTATTTCTCTCTATAAAATGTCTGCAATGACAAGTAAATATCTACCCTGAGACACATGTATTTTGCCTAAGCGTTCTTATCTTCCCTGAGGTCAATGTGCTTCAGCAGGTTACTCTCCATCTGCAGAGTTGTGGTAACCATCTCTAAGCTTGCTCTTAGTCCACAGCAAGGGAAAGCCRGCTTAGTACCATCCACAGCACAAGAGAAATAAGTATACACCAGAGTCAGGAGAGTATTCTGGCTGTGACAAATCCTGCCAAACTACTTGCCATCTTGCCACAGAAATTCCTRTTTTATTGGTTCTGACTCACCTCTGACCATCTGACTGGCTGCCAAACTGAGTGCTACGAAAACTGCCAAGTGATTAGCCTGCAACTGAGTTGAGCTACACTTACTCAATGGCAAACAAGAACACTAAAAGGTACGATTATCTTTGAGGTATCCAGAATTCATGAGTAAGCCCACCCAGAGTCCTGAGTAATTTTAAGACATTTTCRTTTTTTCGTTCCTTTCATGTGCTTTCTGGTGTGAAGGCCTCAACAGGTCACATTTTTGAGCTCTGCTTTACAGTTTCGAGAACCAATTTTCTTCTTTTCTGAGGGACAGGAGAGACAGCTCTGGCTCCAACAGCAGAATCTTTAAGATAAATATCAAAAAACATGAGAATTGCCAACACTGTATCTTGCTTCTCTTTTTACAGTCAATCACTGAAATATAGTTGGAAGACATCTCCTTGCCAGCAGACTTAGCAGAGAACCTTCAAAAAGAATTGAGGACTCTCTCTCTCTCTCTTTTTTTTAAATATTTTTAACTCTTTAAAGGACTCCAGTATACTTTCATGTCAGACTGTTGCATTGTTGCCAAAGGACCTGTATGCCTCATTTGAATTTTCTTTTCTTCCTCCTGAATACATAGGTTCTTCCAGAAATGTTATTAAGTCACAGGATGATCACTTGGCAGRGGATTAACTTTTTTATTAAAAGATCATGCAACTAGAGTATCTGTCATATGCTGCATATAGGATCAAGCTTAACATCACTGTGAAGAAGGATGCATGTGATCAGTGTAGGTGACAGGGAGGGGAACAGTCTGCTTTTATTAACAGTAAYAGGAATGCTGTGGGCTTGAATAGTGGCAATTTGGTGTTTTCCAGTTGGAGCCTGCTGAGAGGAGGAACATTCAACAGAATTTACCAGTTAGCACTTTAAAAAGCTAATTTTGTTATGAGAAATAGAGAGAAGTGCCAATGGCAATGCATGGCACAATAAGCTCTCGGTGGGTATAATGCATTTCTACAGTGAATGCCAGCAAAAGCCACAATCTATCCTAAGGGCCTGCAAAGCATTTTGGTGGTATCTGCTCTTCATATTGACCTTTTGACTTTCCCAGATTAGAACTGTAATACTTTCCTTCCAAAGATATCAAAATATTTAGAAAATCTTCCAGTAAAAAGTCAACATTTTAAAATCACTCCCAGATTTTCTGACAGCATACTAGGTAAGACTGGAAATCTCCCTACCTCAGTATCACCTTTGTGAAATAGGCCCTTAACAGTTTCCAAGGGCAGGATGTAAGAGCAAGGAAAACATGTAACAACACTTCTCACGGTATACATTCCCAAGTCCAGCATGGAGCTTTCTCCATGTGCATCAGTGGCAATGCACAGCTGAAGTTCTCTGCATGCGAAATGGACAATCATAGATGGGAGGGGAAAGCTCATGCACAAAAGGAACCATCTTGCCTCTGTTTATGCCTGTTATATGTTTCATCTCAACAGCTGCTTTTGAAAATTCAAGCCAGATGGTAGAAAAAAAATGCATGATCCTCACATGTTTCTCTAGGAAATTACGTCCAAACCATGAAAAGTCTAGATGTTTATTCACAAAGAAAATCTGTTCATGTGTGGGGCGCGCATTGACATCTCAGCATTTGATCCTCCTCAGCAGTATGTTCACTTTGTACACAGTAGAGAAAGTCCATGCATTTAAATTCAGTGACCTAGATGAAAATCTTTGCAAATCAATCATCATCTACAGACAGTACCCCCCCAAAACACCTTCACAGATGAAAGGATAACATACTTAAATGCTTTTTTTTTTCTTTTTAATTTGTATATTTGTACTACTTACTACTGAGCTCTCTAGGTTGCAGAGCTTCTTAGGCACTACTATGCATAGTAGAAAAAGTGTTATAGGCTTTTGTACAACTCTTCACACCTTTTTTAGGTTGAGTAATACCTTACTATTTTTATACTTACACTAAAATTGAGGATGACAGAGATAAGTCTCCTGGGCCGTCCTGTACCATGAAAACTTGTCTCACATTTGGCTGTTCGCTTTTTCACCCATTGTATACACTGCAAATGATGGGTCAGAGCAGGCAAGAGCACCGCGTGTACTGTGTCTGTGCCTAAAGGCCAAACAGTGCAAGGACATGATCATCTCCCATAAAATGGTGCCTGAGATGTACTTTGTAGTGTCACCCAGTGCCACCCTTTCTTAAACTGCAGGTAGTTGTTACATACATGTAACCAGCTTTCCCTACTCAGTCCACAGCCCACTGCCCCAGCAAAATGTGCTCATGGGAAATGGAAATGGCACTAAGAAGGCACATGTCCAGCTGGTACCAGTCACCCTCCTCCTACTGACTGAAACAAGATCCTCAGCTGGCATAAACTCAGAGCAATTAACAGAGAGATGGGATTTGGCACTTCCATTAGATCTGGCTTAGGGAATAGAAGAGGGAAATTAATTTCTACCTCATCAAGGAAGCCTCCATTCTTAATATTTTTGGAAACAAGGCAGTCATAGTAACACTGAACTGGAGTGGCAACAGTGAGTAAAAAATGGAGTAAACATACTGGCTTGAAACCAATGAAACCTGCATAAATATTACCTTGTGGAAACTGCAAGTGGATTACTTGCACTTACCCTCAGCTGCACATGGCATTGTATCATCTTTGACAATGAAAAGAATGCACAAACGCTGGTTTACACAGTCGTCTATCAGATGTAGCCATCCAAAGCGCGTGACAGTCTCTCTGGTCCTAGGGGTAGTGATAATCATCTAAAGGAACATCTGTTATTTCAGTTCTGGAAAGAAATGCATCACTAAGCCCAGTAACTGCACCAAAATATTCATATTTGTTTCAAAAAACTGATTTACACTCTGAGCCAAATCTTCAGAGGGTGTACACTGGCAGACTTCTGCCAAAGTCAATGGAGTCACACTGATTTATACTCACAAAGCACATCATCTGTTATAGACAAATATGGACAGAAGCCTCTTTCCCCTATGTCCCCTACACACCAGTGTTTATTGTATTACAAACCGTTTAGGGATGTTCAGCCTACTGGAATGCCATTTCAGCTAATGCGTGCCAAGATCTTCAGTTTGGCAGGGGCTTGCTGACAACCTACAGTACACTCCACCTTCAAATGATAGTTCTGTGCATGATGGCTGCAGTCCTAGAACTGTATTCTCTTAAACCAGACAAAATGAAGTCTTCAGCTCATGAATGCTCTCAGTATAACACTCCAGCAACCACAGGTATTTCAAGACATTTCTGCAAGCAGCCACAGTCCCATGAATATCTCAGAAAAACAGACACAGGTGAGCTCCTGTGTCTTCTGAGGCTAAGAAAATGCCTTCTTCACATGCACACACACAACAGCAAATCCCAAGTCTAACTCTGGCCTTGGATAAATTGCAAAATGTCTTCATATTATAATTACCAAGATCCCAGAGGGTATATATAATTGAATTAAGGGGTGTCGCTACTTGCATGCTTACTGGCTATAGCACTGTCTTCAGCTTCAGGCTGTGGTCCCATAATCAGAGTCCAGAACATTCACAAGACGCCCTTTAATTCAGTTATAAGTACCCCTCCGGGAACCATAAAATTAAACAGTATCATAAGGTTCTAAACATGGTCTGCACAAGGGCTAATTCCATGCTCCTGTTCAATAGAGGATTTCTCAGCCTCATCAAAGTTTTATGCTAAAATTTTGGCTAATATTTTGAAAGCATGTTACTTCATTTGACCTAAATGACTTTTGCACATGTTCATTTCCATTTTACTCTATCAGACTGTTTAACATAATAGCATATTAACAGTACGTTTGAAAGAAGAGTCAGTGGTTTGGAGTCAGTCCAAAGCAGTCACAGCAGCAGGAGAGAGCAATAAGAGTTTTGAAGAAGGAAAATCAGAGTTGAGTCCTCATTACTGCTCTGCAAAATGCAAATATCTTTGTGAACGAGGGATGTCTGGGCATAAGCACATAATGTTATTTGTACCAGATTACCAGATTATTTCCAGAAACATGGCCCCTGAGAAGACTAAACTACTACAAATGGTTCTTTACCAGTAGAAAATGCTGATGAAGTGAATGTTTGAAACTATTATGGATTTTAACATATGTGTAAACAGTTTGTCTTTATGATATTATTATATACCATTCTATCTGTTTATTCAGCAGTGTGCGTGTGGACAGACAATAGGCAAAATTGGTAGAACCTCATACTATTAAATTTATATTATAAAAACTTGTTTATAGCTTTGCCAAGCCAAAACCATGCATTCTATAATTGTCTCGGGTGATTATTTGCCTCGTGTTGATTTTATTTTTTATTGAACACAAATCAGCTCAGCCATTCCTGAACGTCAGACTTGAGAAAACACACTCACTTATTGTCAACTTCAAACAAAATTCAGTTATCTTTTATCTTAGACACTGTAGCATCCCTGTGATTAGAATGAGTGTTGAAACTAACCAGAAAAGTAGAACATGTGAGCTTATGACAAAAATGAGTGTTTCTACATTATGGTAGGCATTTTAAACAGAATATACCTTTACTTGTGCAGTGGGGAATTGTTCATGAATTTGATTCGCGGCATTTATTTTTATTGCTTATCAGATATACCAAGCAACAGAGCAACTGAAGTTCATTTGAGACATCTGTGTGTATCTGAGACTTGCAGATCCTGGCTGGCATAAGATATTCTTTGATTGGCTCAGGTCATAATGCAAAACCAAAATATGGCAAGTGAGCCTGGATGGAGCCTGCCAACAATAGCTGTTGTGGCTGGGAAGCCTCTTGCCCAGTAAAAAAGCAAGCTGAGTAAGGGCTTTCTGCCGCTTCACTCAACAGCTAGGAAGTAACAGTGCTGACTAGGAAAAGCTGATAGGTTTCATTGGAGTTACAATGGGTTACACTCCAACTTCACTGACCAATGTGAATCCAAAATAAAACTGTAAAATTGCAGTTTAACGAAGTGGAGTATTTCCATGGAAGGCTCCTGCATGTAGGTATTTTGTGTACTGCGGGCAGGTCATGAGCTGCTGCCCAGTGCAGAGTATCTCAGACAAAAGACACCAGTAGGCCACCGAACCCAGCTAGAAATGCATGCATCTATCCAAGGGCACAACTTTGTTCTAAATTTTCTTTCATACTAGTAGTGTGGGAAATAGGAAAAGTGCCATGAAGCTCATGGAGCTCAGCCCAGAGATAATGTTAAACTGAAAGAGCCCATGAGAACAATCTCATGCCACTCTGTGAACCATACAACAGCAAACAGCTTTCAAACAAAATATCAAAGCATACAGAATCAGCAGCCTGACACAGGGAGAGCAGAGGAGAGAAAGGCATATTGCTGCTAGTTTAGATACGTGCACAAGTAGGGAATTTGTCAAGCAAGAACCTGTGTGTGGTCCTAGAAAGTAGTCCATGCTGACTACAGAATAAGGAAAAGCTCTCTATGTCAAGATGGTCTTAAAGAGTGACAAGAAATCAGCACGTACAAGCATAAATGAATAAGAGAACAAGAAATATATAAAAACAATATAGAGACAGATCATTCATTTGTTTTTTTTTTTTTTTTTTTTTTTGCAAGAACACCGGCATAGTGACATCGGCGGGCTGCCCAGATAAAAGTGGTCTCTGCGTAGCAAGTAGCTGCATTATAACTGTCATGTAATTATGTTCGCCATCTCAAAA
>NW_028185682.1:0-1533 GCF_003343005.1 Rhea americana | reverse complement strand
CGCCGGCTCGGGGCGGCCCGCGCCGCCTTGGGGCAGAGCCGCGGCCCGGGCGGGGGGAAGGGGCTCGGCCGTAGGGTCGCGGCGCCTTGCAGCGGTGTCCCGGCGGGGGAGGAGGGGCGGACGCCTCGGGGTAGCTCTTCCCCTCGCGGTGGCAAGGGCGGTTCAGCGAGTGGCGTGCACTGCCAGTCCGTGTTCCTGCTTGCCTTCGGGGAAGTGCCCACTCCCAAATGCCGAAGCAGCTGTACCTGGAGCTGCAGCATAAACTAAGRAGTAGGTGGGAAGAGAAATCGTTTGGTGTTCCACGTCGGTTTTGTATTTTGGTTACTCTTCGTGGTTGCAGTGCAAGCTCCTGAACAGCCCCGGTTTTCTTAAGTATAGCAATGTTCTGCTAGTGCCAGGAGAATCTGTACGTGGCTTTGCATTTTTTTTTTTTTTTGGTGAAACTCAGGAGAAATAGTGCATGTTAGTCTCTTAAGGTTTTAAACACTGCTAAGTAGAAGGCAGGCAAACAAAAAGAAAATTGGTATGTAGGCTGAAGATTGCAATTACATGACAACTGTGGTCCTAGCGTAGAAGTASTGARGGATATGATCCTTGAGTTTRTTTAAAATATTACTTTTGTTTTTATTTTTTTCTGTTTGCGAAGTGGCAGAACATCTCTTTAGGCAGCAAATCTGTACCTAAAGTCTTCCAAGTTAGAAAGTGCGAGCTATATTATGGAAAAAAGAATTGCTGTGTTTCACTACGCCTAGGAAACTCTGGATATTGGTACTCTGAGCTGCTTGGAGCAGATGGTAGTAACTTTTAATCCAAACCAAGTCAGGTGTATTTATTCTATTTTGAGATGGGTTTCTCTTTTGTCTCCGCTTACTTAAACTTAGTGAATTGGTATTTCTGTTGTAATAATTACACAGGCAACTCCCCCCTTTTTTTAAGCTTCTTTTTAATCAGATTTCTAGCTTCCTGTGTCTTCCTGCTATTCCTGCTCCTGAAAATCTGTTGGTGAGCAAACCATTTCTGAATGACAGAACTGCTGGAACAGTTTTGAACCCGTTTATTGCAGCTGCTGTAGCTATATTACCAAGTTTTATTTTTGTCATCTTTATTGAATTTTAATTTGTTTTTTATATCCCTTGCTCCTCTTTAAAGTGTTTAAACATACATTTCCAGCTGAAGCAAAGTGAAACATATCTGACTCATAGAGAGACCAGTGTATGGCACTGGATCATACCATAGCTGTCTTTACCAGGGACTGATGAAATCTTGGCTTTGTTCAAATGACTAGTAAATCTCTGATTGACAAAGGTAGTTTTTTTTCCCTCAGTCTTTTGGTCTTTTGTCACTATTATGTTGGATTTCTCAGATGTTTCAAGATCCGTATGCCTTTTGATTGATGAAAGTGTTGAGTAATACCCACGTTAAGAGTGATGTCACCTTTACACTCAACAATTATGTCAAGAGCACTCTTTAGCTTAAAACATCTGTGTGTAACAAGGGGTTATCATTGCTGAGTGACTTGTTTCTGAAAGGAGA
>NW_028185681.1:0-1500 GCF_003343005.1 Rhea americana | reverse complement strand
GGTGTCACCCGCTGACGGTGTCACCCCATGATGGTGTCAGCTGCTGACGGTGTCCCTTGCTGGTGGTGCCACCCACTGACAGTGTCCGTTTCCTCTAAATGGTGTCACCCGGTCACGGCGGTGTGCCCTAATGCTGTCAGCTGTTGATGTTGTCACCCGCTTACGGTGTTTACCCCCTGCCGGTGTCCCCCGCTGACCATGTCACCCGGTGACTGCATCGCGCCCTAACACTGTCAGCTGGCTGATGGTGTCGCGTGCTGACTGCGTCCCCTCCCAACAGTGTTCTCTTTGCTAACGGTGTCACCCGCTGGTGGTGTCACTCGCTGGTTGTCACCCCCCCCGCTAACAGCGTCGCTGGTAGTAGCGTCACCCATCATCAAYCGTATTCCCCACTGTTCCCCTTAACAGTGCTCCCACTTAACAGGGTTTCATGCTGACGGTGTTACACGCTAACAACGTCACGATGTAACAACGTTCTGCGTTGACTGTCACCTGCTAATGCTATCACCCCCTAACGATGCCAAAGGCTGACGGCGTCACCCCTGAAGGGTGTTCTCCCGTAACAACAAGCCCCGCTGAGTGTCACCCCCTGGCAACGTCAYCCCCTAAGGGTGTTGCCTGCCGGCAATGTCACCCCGCCTAACAGCGCCACCCCCTACGGGTGTCACCCACTGACAAAGTCACCCCATCTAACAGCACCACCTGTGAAGGGTGTCACGTGGTAGCAATGTCACTGTATAATGTCCCCCCACCTAATACTACCACCCTGTAAGGGTATCACCCACTAACAAAGTCACCCCGTCTAACAGTGTCACCCACTGACAATGTCACCCCCTGAGGGCGTCACCCCCTGACAATGTCACCCCCTAGCAACGTCACCCCACCTCACAGTGGCGCCCCCTGAGGGTGTCACCTGCTGACAATGTCACCCCCTAGCAACGTCACCACGCCTCACAGAGTTACCCCCTGAGGGTGTCACCCGCTGACAGTGTCACCCCACCTAACAATGTCACCCCGCCTAACAGCACCACTCCCTAAGGGCATCACCCACTAGCAATGTCACCCCTTAGCAATGTCACCCTGCCTCACAGCACCACTCCCTAAGGGCATCAGCCTCTAACAACAGCATCCCCTAAGGGTGTCACCCGCTGACAATGTCACCCCCTGGCAACATCAGCCCGCCTAACAGCATCACTCCCTAAGGGTGTTACACGCTGACAGTGTCACGCCCTAGCAACGTCACCTCACCTAACGGCATCACCCCCTAAGGATGTCACCTGCTGATAGTGTCACCCTACCTAACAACGTCACCCCGTTTAACAGTGCCACTTGCTGAGGGTGTCACCCGCTGATAATGCCACCCACTAAGGGCGTCACCTGCTGACAATGTCACCCTGACTAACAACGTCACCCTGCCTAACAGCGTCACCCCCTAAGGGCATCACCCGCTGACAATGTCACCTCGTGTAACAATGTCACCCTGCCTCACGGCGCCACCCC
>NW_028185680.1:0-1481 GCF_003343005.1 Rhea americana | reverse complement strand
CGTGGTCCTCACCACTACCATGGCCCCACCACCGCCGTGATCCTCACTATGGCCATGGTCCCCTCCACCACCACGGCACCACCRTGGCCCCACCACCGCCGAGGTCCCCACCGCGGCCGTGGCTGACGGTGCCCCCCGCCCGCCCGCAGGCAAGGCCTCGCCGCCCAGCGTCTTCGCCCTGCCGCCCAGCCCTGAGGAGCTGTCGCAGCCCGACGTGACCCTCACCTGCCTGGTGCGGGGCTTCTACCCGGAGAACGTCGACGTGCAGTGGCTGAAGAACCACAACGCCGTGCCGGCCGGCGCCGCCATCACCACGCCGCCGCTCCGCGAGCGCCCCGGCGACTCCTCCTTCTTCGTGTACAGCAAGCTGACGGTGCCGCGCGCCAGCTGGGAGGACAGGGCCTCCTACGCCTGCATGGTGGTGCACGAGGCCCTGCCGCTGAAGTTCACCCAGCGCCTGCTGCAGAAGAGCCCCGGTAAATAGCCGCCGGCGCCGGCGCTTCGCCGCCTGTAAATACCCTCCGCGGCTCCCAGCTCCGCCCCGGCCCCTTCCTCCAATAAAGCCGAAGCAACCTGGTCTCGCAGCGCCGGGTCTCCGCCAGCGTGGTGTCTTTGCAGGGGGGCACGGGGGTCCCCATGAGGAGGTCGGGGAGGAGGTCGTGCCCAGGGGCACGTTTGCAACCTGGGGGCGAGTTTTCAACACGGGGGCATCTCTGATTGATGGGTTGGTTGGTCGGTTGGATGATGGGTTGATTGGATGGATGAGGGGTTGGTTGGATGGATGAATGGGTGAGGAGTTGATTGGATGGATGAGGGACTGGTTGGATGGATGGTTGGATGGATGGATGCTTGGTTGATTGATGGGTTGGGTGGATGGTTGGATGGATGATGGGTTGGTTGGGTGGATGGTTGGTTGGATGGTTGGATGGATGATGGGTTGGTTGGGTGGATGGTTGGATGGATGCTTGGTTGATTGATGGGTTGAGTGGACGGTTGGATGGATGAATGGTTAATTGGTTGGTTGGTTGGTTGATTGGTTGGTTGGTTGGTTGCATGGTTCATTGGCTGGTTGCTTGGCTGCTTGGTTGGATGGTTCATTGGCTGCGTGGTTGGATGGATGGATGAATGGTTCATTGGTTGATTGGCTGGTTGGTTGATGGGCTGGTTGGATGGATGGTTCATTGGTTGGTTGGTTGGAGGGAGGGATGGATGGATGGACGGACAGAAGGCTGAGCGGTTGCTTATGGCGGGTTGGCTGGTTCATTGGTCGCTGCTCTGGTTGGCCAGTGGCTGGCTGGTGGGATGGCTCAGTGCTTTGAGGGGCTGCTGGGCTGGGGGGCGGCGGTGGCCAGGCGCCAGCCGCCTGGGCAGCAACGGCGGGTTGGTGCCCTCCGTAGAGGGCACCGGGATGACGGTGGTGGCTGGGCCGAGGGAGGTGGAAACAGCGATGGCTGTTGGGAAAGAGAAGGGTTGATAGGAAG
>NW_028185679.1:0-1530 GCF_003343005.1 Rhea americana | reverse complement strand
GGAGGTCGGTATCTCACCTGAGAGGCAGCAGCAACCAGCTCGGGAACGGAGGCAGAGGCGTCCGARTCTGCCCGGCTCTCCAGGGAGAGCAGAAGGGCTTCGGCCATGCAGATCTCCTGGAGGACTCCGGGGCCGAAGAACAGGCGGGCCAGCYGGGTGGCTGTGAGGTTGTCGCTTCCCTCAAACTGCAAACCGAAAGGGAGCCCGTCAGAGGGAAGGAGAACGCTGCTCCGGGAGGGAGCCCGAAGCCGTGGAGCYGGCCGAGTTCCCGGCCGTGGGAAGAGGAGGKGTGCTGTGCTGGGGCAGTGTCTGGGTATCGAATGGGAGCAGGCGGGAGAGGGCTGGGTCCTTCCCGAGGCAGGAGGCAAACGAACCCCGCAGAAATCTGCCGCTAGTGTGACGAAGTCCTCGTAGTGAGCGACGGCTGCGAGCGCGCCCAAGTTCTCCCGCAGCCAGTCCAGGTTTCTCCGGTGGTCCCAGGGACTGGGAGAGCCTGCGGCAGAAGAGAGGCAGAGAGTCGGCCGCTGGCCTTGCCGCGCTGCTGGCCGGGAAGCCCCGGCGCGCCAGCCTGGGCCTGTTCCGGTGCTTGGTTGCTCCTACCTGTCGTGGCGCGTTGGCTTTCGAGGAAGGTCAGCAAAGCGCTACCGCTGCCTTGCAGCTGCTCAGGCAGCAGGGAGAGGTACGCCTGGCTCCCGGCGGACACGCTGGGGAGGGAAGTGTCGTGGGAAAGGTGTAAGTCTTGCTTTTCAGCAGGTGTGAGAAAAAAAACCCAGCCCGGAGGATCGCTGTGCCGTGCGCTAASAGCGGCCCTTTCTGTTCTGTACAGAGCAAAGGCGACGCCTGCCTCGTATACTCACAGGCCTCTGAAAGAGTCACAGGCAGCAAGGCTGCCCAGGAAGAGTCTGACGTTCTCCTTGCTGGCGCTTAACAGGAGCAGTGCGAGTCTCGCAAACAGAAGCATCCAGTGGGCAGGGCTGAAAGGCGGCAGCTCTGCCTCCAGGCTTCCCAAGACCTGGATGACCATCTGCTTCCTCGCCTCCTTGTTCTTAAGGTCGGTCASTGCCAGCTGGAGGAGAAGGGTAATGAGCAGCCGTGAGAGGACCGTATTCAGCGGGTCGTGCCAGTGCAGAGCCAGAGGGAGCGGCGTGATRGGGAAGGSTTCTGGGAGAGTCCCAGAGAGGGGAGGACACATCTCGGATGTGTCCCGTGAGCCTGCCGGACGGGCAGCCAAGACCGCGGGGTGGGCCAGAGAGTCTCCGCAGGTGCCCCTGCCCGGAGCAGCCCCCACGCCGCAGTGCTCGCTGCGGGCGCTGCGGGCCGTGTGCGCGCTGGGCTCTTGTGACAGCACAGCCGCGGGCGGGGGCGCGTGTCGGGTGGGGGCGGCCGGCGTCCGCGGGGGTCAGCTCGGTGCCCGGGGCCCAGACCGCACGGTTCGGTAGCTGTGCTTGGTCGAACCTCCGCGGTGCCGTGGGCGCGCTTCCGCGTGCCCCGGTCGTCGGGTCTCGGGCCCTGCGAGGGACGTCCCGCTCC
>NW_028185678.1:0-1482 GCF_003343005.1 Rhea americana | reverse complement strand
CTTGAAACACTCTCCACCACCCTGCATACTGGTCCTTATCCAAAAAGTCATCTCCAGAGAAGGCTCCATGCCCAGCTATTTATAGAAATAGACATGCCTCCTTAGGGATTTTTTTCATATTAATGACCCCTCTGTTGTATTTGGTACTGAGCCCWTGGACCTCAGGTGGTAAGAGGAGCTAGAACAAAACTCTCAAAAAGTTCAAGTCGGAAGCAAATGCCCAAGTTTTTTGGAGTAATCATGGGTCCCACTGAGAGCCATTACAAACAAAAGCTCCCAGGGGCTGATGAGAGTGGAAAGTTTGAGGCACTGATTGCAGATAGGCAATGTGCAGGTGGCTGTGATGCCGAGTCAGTCCTGATGTGCATCATCTAGCAGGGTGGCCAAACCTCACTGCCAGCCCTAGGGAAGGATGATCCTTTCCCTCAYGCTTTGCTCAGGGCTCTTCCTGGGGACAGTGTGAGGGTGGGGGTGTGCAAGACCAAGTGTAGGACAATGATTTAGCACACCTTGGGCTGATGAGGGAAAGGGAGCCCTGAGACCCTGATGCCACAAGGATGCCACCTTTACTGACATCCCTCCATCCTTGCTAGCCGCTCCTTGAAACACAAAGCCTGGAGCTGATCATGGAGTCCCTTTGGGTGTCCTGTTGCACCACAGCACTACCCTACAAGTGACATTCTTGTTAGCTGAAGGATAGTCTGAACCTCTCAAGATGCAGTTTGTGACTCTTTCCCCTTCTCATGCTGCTTCCCACTGCCAAAACAGACTCCATCATCTCTGAAACCACCCTTCAAGTAGTCACAGGCAACTACTCTAGTGACCCTAGCCTCACTTCACTAGGCTAAAGCAACCCAGGTCCCTCGATCTGTCCATACAGCCCATGTACTTCAGGACCCCAATCCCATCTGGGTAGACCTCTTCTGGACCATCACCAGTTTCTCCCCACTCTTCCAGCCCTGGGCAGCCCACACTGGGACACAGTGCTCCAGATGCAGCCACATCAATGCTGAGTTGAGGAGGATGAGAACTGCCCCTCTCTGGCTGGCAATGCTCTTCCTAACAGAGTCCTGTGTGCAGCTGGCCTTGTTTGTGGTGAGCATGCACCATTTCCTCATATGGCATCCTTCGTGACRTTCTCCTCAGGATCAGTCCTCTGCCAGCCAGGTCTCTGCCTGGCCTGATGCACGTGTTGTTCTGCCCCACTGACGAGCCTTTCAAACAGGACAGGATGCAGGGTATACCCCTGAAGACCCCACCGTTACCTGATAAAGCATGACCATTCATGAAAACTCTCTGAGCTTGATCATCCAACCAGCCTTTTGCCCATCTGAATGTCTTCTGGATATTCACTACTCTCCTCTGCATGTACAGGTCAGTTATCATAGAAGACGATCAGGTTATTGAGGAATGTTTTGCCTTCAATAAATCTGTAAAGCTGGCAGGTCTGAAAGGACAGCATCCTCCAAGCTCAAGAATGGC
>NW_028185677.1:0-1468 GCF_003343005.1 Rhea americana | reverse complement strand
GGAATTTCTTCCCTGTGAGAGTGATGGAGCACTGGCACAGGTTGCCCAGAGAGGTGGTGGAGTCTCCTTCTCTGGAGATCTTCAAGGCCCTCCTGGATGCAACCCTGTCTAACATGCTCTAGATGACCCTGATTGAGTGGGGAGGTTGGACTAGATGATCTCCAGAGGTGCCTTCCAACCTTACTGATTCTATGATTCTACAAAATATCAAGGCCCATATGGACCAATGCTCACTGGTTTAGAAGCTAAACAAAAAGTGAAGGACGAGAGAGAAGGTGCCAACAAGAACAGGAACAAATGAACGGTCCAGCAGAGAGTGGACCCCAGCCCCCAGTCAGACCAGGGACCACAGTGGCACAAAATAAAACCTAGCAAAAGGTCATGTTTTAAAGGGTGATTATTCACAAATTCCAGACTTTGTAGAAGATGTGAAATGTGAACCCAACAGAGGTTCATTAGATATTGAATCTGGTCCATTTGGTGAACTTTCAGAAGAAAAAGTCTCTAAGTTACCTTGCAACTGAACATGGGCCAAATGCATATCCACACGCTGCCGATTCCGACTAAAGACCGAAATGGATCCCACATTCCCACCTGCAGGAGGATCTGGAGGCCTAAGCCTCGCTTTCTATGGTGGTGTTGAAGCCCGACCCATCTCACCGAGGTGCTTTGCTCTTCCGCTCCCTATTTTACGTTTTTCTTCAGAGGCGATTTGGGCTCTCCGGCTGGGCGGTAGACACTCACCTGCACGCCTCTGGAGGAATGACGCCCATTCACCCGCGCAACGCTCCGCCAAAGATGCTTTTCCTCTCCCAAGCCCGAAACGCGGGATTTAGGCACCTGTGGCCTAAAAGCACGAAGCTGCATGTTTGCGTTTTAACAGAAAATTTACACAACATCCTAACAAATATCCGCCTGCCGGCGGATCCCGCTGCTGACATCTGCTGCTCCTACTCACCTTCTAAACCACCGCCTTTGGCTGTCAGCGAGCAGCCCGAAACACCTCACTTCTTAGTCGGAGTTGTCATCCCTAGCAGAAGCTTTCCAGAGGACAAATGGATTTTGCAGCTGCTTATTTATTTCCTGGTACGTTTATGGCTCGCTTCCTCCCGTTCAGGAAACCTCTCACCTCTCCGCGCTCTTTCTGGTCACCGGCAAGAAAAGTCGGGCTGACGCTGGCCCGGGCTGGGAGAGGCGGCCAGGGGGGTCGCTGGTGACAGCAGCGCTCTGCCGCGTAAGCACGTCCCTCGTGCCCAGCAGGTCGCAGAGGGCTTTACCAACGCAAAGGAAACAAAAGCTAGTGCCGAGGATGACAGACCACGTACGCTTCAGCTTGTTTTCTGATTAAACACAGCTTTCTCTCCAGGTGCCCTCAGAGCCCATGTAGGCGTGTGCGTGTCCCCACCGGGCCACCAGCGCCGCAGGGTGGAGGACAGCACGCTCCAGGGCGCAATGTGCGGGAAGAGCA
>NW_028185676.1:0-1547 GCF_003343005.1 Rhea americana | reverse complement strand
CCCGGGGTGGGGGGGGCCCATAGCCCGGGGGGGCCCTATAGACCCAAGTCCCTAAGGCTCCTATACACCCAAGAGGTCCCCACAGCCTCTACAGACCAGGGGGTCCGTATAGACCCGGGAAGGGGGGGGGTCCCTATGACCCCTATAGACCTAGGAGGTCCCTATAGATCTGGGGGTGTTCTACAGCCCCTATAGACCTGGGGGGGGCATACAGCTCCTATAAACCTTGCAGACCCTTATAGATCGGGGCAGAGGATTCTACAGCCCATATAGAACCTGGGGGGGGTCCCCATGGCTCCTATAGACGTGGGGGAATCCCTATAGAAGCGGGGCAGTGGCCCTTATGGCTCTTACAGTCTCACAAAGTCCCTATAGACACAGGAGAGGAGAAATCCCTAGGACCCCTATAGACCGGGGGGGTCCTTATAGCTCTGAGAGTCCCTATAGACCGGGGTGGGTCACTGCAGCCCCTACAGAACTGGGTGAGGGGCCTCCATATGGCACCTATAGACCCATAAAAGTTTCTATAGACTGGGGGGTCCCTATAGACCAAGCGGTTCCTGTAGCCCCTATAAAACTGGGGAGGGGGGGAGGCTCCTATGGCCCCTATACACCTGAAGGGTACCTACGCTGCCAATAGAGCTGGAAGGGATCCCGACAGCCCCTATAGACCAGGGGGAGTCCCTATAGCTCCGATGAACTTGGAGACTCCCTACGAGCCCTACATGTCCTGGCAGGGTCCCTATAGCTCCTGGCAGTCCCTATGGTCCCCAGAGCTCCAGGGGGCCCCTATAGTCCTGGGGGGAGGGGAGGTCCCTTTGGCCCTTATAGCTGCCTGGGGCTATAAGGAGTCCCTTTGGCCCCTATAGACCCAGAGGGGCCCTTATAGACCCAGGAGGGCCCCTATAGCCCTTGGGGTCCATAAGTGCTCCTGGGGGTGCTCGTGACCCTCCCGTAGACCAGGGGAAGCGTGTCCCTATGGCCCCTATAGATGCAGCCATCCCTGTGAGCCCCTATAGCTCACCGGGGGGGCAGGGGGCGGGGGACAACAGGCAGGATTGGCCCCTCCAGCTATAAGGGCTTCCCTAAAATCCTTAAGAGATTCGAGAATAACTCCTATAGATCAAAAACATTCTATGGCCCCTATAGATCTTGCAGGGGGGGGCACATGGCTCCTATGGAGGARGGAATCTCCTTGACCCCCACAGCTCCTTAGGGCTTTAAGGCACCTATAAACATAGGCGGCTCCTATGGCTGTCACTTGGGGGGGGCATCCTATGGCTCCTATAGGTCTCTATAGCATCTATAGTTCTGGGGGGGGGGAAGGTCTCCTTGCCATCTATAAACCTGTGGGTCCTCAGTGTCCCCTATAGCTCCCGGACGCCCCCTATAGTCCCTGTATTCTGGGGGTTGCGGGGGGTCTGTATGGCTTCCATAGACCACAGAACCCCTATAGCTGTTGGGGAGGGGGACAGGGGAGAGGAGAGTTCTCCTATGGCCCCTATAGCCCTGGGAGGCCCCTATAGACGAGGGAGGCCCCTATAGAC
>NW_028185675.1:0-1441 GCF_003343005.1 Rhea americana | reverse complement strand
AATCTGTTGACCAAACATACACTGCAGATATTTAAATAATTTTAAAGAGTATAATTAAATACATCACTTGCATCTGATTAAGTTATTAAGAGCTTCCATATTTCCAAGCATATTTTTTCACAGTGCAGCTGAACTAGGAAAGCTTTGACCATATAAGCAACAGTGTCCCCATAAAGGGCCAGCAGCACACTTATCTGAAATTTATTGCAGCACTAGGGTTACTATTACGATTTTTTTTACATTAAGATAATTTTATATATATACAACATGTTGCATCATTAGATTTTGATTTTTTTTCTATGGTTTCCAGTTGCCATTCAAAAAGAAAAATATTGCTGGAGAGCATAAATAAATAAATAAATAAATAGATAAAAGAATAAAAGGATTTTCTGTCTTACTGATAAAGCCTTTGACGCCCATGACTATTTCCATGTAAACCAACAAACGGCTGCAGGTTTCCACAAGGTCTGGTGCCAAGGCCAGACTAGATTTTGCATGAGCCAGTTTAATTACCCTTGTAGCTAYGCTATGAATCAGACTAGGGAAAAAAGAGAGAGTATTTTTAATCAAAATTATGTACTTGAAATTTAAGGACTTTGTTATATAGATCAACAGCTTTATACAAGACATTTTGAAACAAAAGGAAAGCTTTGCTGCTGAAAATCATTTAGACAAGGAGATACATACATACATATACATACATATATATATATGTATATATATATTCCCTCCCCCCACATACACAAAATAAATCAACTAACTGCATCCTGTACCTCATTTTGACATGACCTGTGAGTGAATCCAAGAGGTTCATTGGCAATGGASTGATAGACCCTGATGCCATGCAATTAGTCCCTGGAAGAGGGATCCTCACATTGCCGTTTCCATAAATAGTCTCTACTAGTACCCCCATCGGCAAAGTGAAACATTCTGAATTGGTTGAATATGCATTGCACAACAAGGCAATCATGTAGTCATTCATCTGCAGACTTTTATTTCTCAAACTCTGTTGCAAAAACCTGCATATCAAAGATAGAGTAAGCATTAAGGGGGCGGAGATGGAAATCAAGTAGGAGAATACACMTATACRGTAGGACTACAGTGA
This sequence comes from Rhea americana, assembly GCF_003343005.1. Classification (NCBI taxonomy): domain Eukaryota; kingdom Metazoa; phylum Chordata; class Aves; order Rheiformes; family Rheidae; genus Rhea; species Rhea americana. The sequence goes on along the minus strand of NW_028185675.1, from coordinate 336 downwards.
TTACAGTCACAATAACCCTTGTCACAAACCCATTGTAAAACAGTAGAGAAAGCAAAATATTTATCAATCATACCACATGAAATAACTAATTTTAAGATGCAGTTAGTGTAACTTTTAACTAAAATCTGATTAAGTTACAATTACTATATGCCACAGTAACACAGCTAGAGAAAAAATACACTTCAAAAATTATCTTTCTAAATGACAGTAAGACCAATGTACTGTTTCTCATATACAGACCACCCACACCTTCTTTTCAAACCACAGCATAATAGTCAATTTGCTTTCTGATTCTCCATCACTAGAAAACATTTACTGCTCTTAGCTGTAATGTAT
>NW_028185674.1:0-1519 GCF_003343005.1 Rhea americana | reverse complement strand
CAAGCAGACCTACCAGCGCGAGCCGCGCCAGAGCTGGGACTCGCCGGCCCTCAACAACGACGTGGTGCAGCGCCGGCAGTACCGCATCGGCCTCAACCTCTTCAACAAGTGAGGGGCGCGGGGCGCCGCTCTGGGCCGTGCTAGACGCGGGACGGGCTGCTGTTCTCGGTGACCCTCCGGGGAGGGCAGAGTGGTGGTCTGGGTGACTCTAGCAAGAGCAGGGCGTTGCTGTGTGTGACGCCCATGGCGAGGACAGCTTTGTGCTAGGTGACCCTCCAGGGAGATCAGCACGCTGTTCCGGGTGGCCCTGCAGCAAGGACATGGAGATGTTCTAGGTGACCCTGTAGTAGCCACAAGATAGTGTTCTAGGTGACACTACAGGGAGATCAGCACGCTGTTCTAGGTGACCCTGTAGCAAGGACATGGAGGTGTTCTGGGGAACTCTATAGCAACAAGACAGCATTCTAGGTGACCCTGTAGGGAGGACCGAGTGTTGTTCTAGGTGATGCTATAAGCACAAGAGTGATGTTCTACGTGGTCCTGCAGTCACGGCAACGTGGTGTTGTACGTGATTCTGTTGATAAAACATGGTGATATTCTAGGTGACCCAATAGGGAGGACTGGGTGGCATTTCTAGTGACCCCAGGGGGGCGGTCAAGGGGGGAGTCYGGTGGGGACAGGGCGGTGCTGCCTGGAGGGCTCCGGGCTGCCCTGCRGCAGCGGCCGGGCGACCCTGGGCCTGTCTCTGCGCAGGAAGCCGGAGAAGGGGATCCAGTACCTGATCGAGCGGGGCTTCCTCTCCGACACCCCCGTGGGGGTYGCCCACTTCATCCTGGAGCGCAAGGGGCTGAGCCGGCAGATGATCGGCGAGTTCCTCGGCAACCGGCAGAAGCAGTTCAACCGCGACGTTCTCGAGTAAGCGGCGGCAGGGGGGCCTGGGCAGCAGCAGGGACAGCCCTGCACCGGCGCTCGGGACCGGGGTCAGCTTCGGGGTGTCACGGCTCTCCCGCAGCTGCGTGGTGGACGAGATGGACTTCTCCGGCATGGAGCTGGACGAGGCGCTCCGCAAGTTCCAGTCCCACATCCGGGTGCAGGGCGAGGCACAGAAGGTCGAGCGCTTGATCGAGGCCTTCAGGTGAGAGCCAGCACCTCCCTCCTCCTCCGCTGGCGCCACCCAGAGCTGGGAAGGCTGCTGAGCCTTTGCACGGTCTAGAAGCAGTTGTGTGGTCTAGAACGTCCTCCAGAGTGGGTGTCATCTGGGTGAAGAGGAGGTGCGTCCTTAGTTGCCCTAGAGGAGGATAGCTCGAGGTAGAGGTGCTGGTGGTGGTGCTGGGGCGGTGGAGCTGGACCAGAGAGACGTTCTAGGTGACCCAAGAGACCACGAGGACTGCCCTTACGGGTGGTGCCCCACGTGCAACGTGGTGACGCTCTAGGGAACCGGGGACCCGGGTCGTGCCAGGACCGTTGTGTGGTCTAGAAGCCTCCTAGCCAGGCCAGCCCTGGCCGTATGGGGGTGGCC
>NW_028185673.1:0-1552 GCF_003343005.1 Rhea americana | reverse complement strand
GGCCCCGGCACGGCAGCCTCCCACGTCGCGGCCCGGGGTCGGCGCTTTCTCACGCATAGGAAAACAGGCGGATGCCAGGCCTCTAAAATACTGAGCTTTAATTCTGTAAACTTGCAAAGAGAGACCCGTGAGCGGAGCCGAGGCAAAGGCGGCCCCGGGGCAGGCGAGAGGCGGCGGCACGGGCTCCGGGCCAGGGAAGATGCCCGGGGGACGGAGGCGCTGGAGCCGAGCGTCATCCCAGGACTCCCGCGGGCGGCAGTGCCCAGCCGCAGCAGCCCCTCTGCGTCCGGTCCGAGCAGCAGGTCGTGAGCTGTGTAACCAAATAAGTGGTGTCTCGCACCGCTCCCTCGCCCCAGGAGCGTCCTGCCCTCCCTGCCAGCGCGGGGTGCGCGCAGGCAGCGTGCCGGAGGTGACGGCAGCCGCTGGAGCAAGGCTGGACACCAAAGGAGAAGTGAGGTATTGCAGGTCTAAGGCTTGCACCCAGGGTCCTCCCCAGCTCCTACGAAGCACATGTAACAGTGTCTGCTGGCTGAAGCATCTTAGGCATCTGCTCTTTAGAGAGTGGGTTTAATCTGCTATTTGCCAGTGGTAGAAAGAAATATTTGCACTACATGCACAGCAGTAGGAGAAAACCTCAGCCAGGATTTTGGGCTGGGAGTTTATGAAGTCCCCTGTTACCACCTTCACTTGGTCCCGAACCCTGGAGCTGACGTGGGGATCAGCAGCTCCCTGGTTATGCGCAGAAGGAGCATGTTGGAGACCAAAGGAAAGACCCGGATCAGGGGAAACCCCGGGGGCACAGGGAGCTCCCGCTGCTCCGCGGCTGAACGGGGCCAGCGCGAGGCGACACGCCGGGCTGGGCAAAGCCCGACGGAGGGACCTGAACCAGACTCGGTGCAGGAAACGCCGGAGATGGGAGAGCAACGTGGCAGGCGGGCCACGAACGGGGCCGCGGCGAGCCGCTGCGGCTTGGGAGAGCCCGGGGCGCGTAGGGGCCCACGCGCGAGGGACGCTGCAGGCTCACCCGCACCACGGGACCAGAAAACCTGGCGAAAACAGACCTGCGCAGGAGGAACCCGGTTGCAAAGCACCCCCCGCTTCCCTCTGACGCCGGAGAGGGCAGCGGCCGGGCTGGAAGGGGCCGAGCGGGGCTCCCGGCGCCCGGCCGCCGGCGGGTTCCTCGGGGCCCGCTGCCCGCACCCCTCGTGCCGCCCCGGCGCCGGCCGCCTCACGCCAAGGCGCAGCAGCTCGATCTCTTCTTCTGCGACTCGACGTAGCGGTGGATCTGGAAGCGGGGCTCGCCCGGCCGCTGCGCCGCTCGCTGCTTGAGCTCCCTGGGGCGGGCGGCGGGGCCGCGTCAGCCCCCCGCAGCCGCCCGGGAGCCGGAGCTGCCGGGGGCAGCGGTGCCGCTCTCCCGCTTACTCACTTGGCGACGGCCAGAAACGCCAGCTCCACGTTCATGCCCGTCTTGGCGCTCGTCTCCAGGAAGGGCACCCCGTACTCCTGCCGGGGCGGCACGGCACCGTCAGCACCTGCGGGAGCCGCGCGCGCC
>NW_028185672.1:2201202-2223659 GCF_003343005.1 Rhea americana | reverse complement strand
ATGCCTCCCGTGTCAAGGCCACCAGCCATCCACTTCTTCCACAAAAGCAGAAAAAGGGTAAGAGGATACAACTCCATAAACGTTAAAGAGGAAAGCAAACAAATCCCTTCAGAACTGCCAGAGAGAAGAAAGTAGCAAAACCTCATTCAGAGGGCAAGATTTGAATTTGACAGGATTTTCTGACAAAACACACTGAAATCAGGGTGTTGGGCGGGGGAGCGAAGGGGGGTGGGGGAGGAACCCCAAGCCAAAAACCAACACACACACACACACCCCACTTACAGAATGAGCTCTGCCCTTCGTTGAGACTTGGCCATCCTTGTCATAGCGATATATAGAACGATCTACAGTTCTTCTGTGAGAGCGAGCTTTAAAAAGAAATAAAAAAAAGAAAAGAACTGGATTTTAATTTCATTAAGTTCACCTCAAAATCAGTCAAATGAATAGTACTGAAGCTACTTATTTTGTTAAATGGGCACGAAGCAACATAGTAAGAGATATTTTCAGACGATTTCCACTGTATTCAGTGACAGAGTCAGTAGAATGATTATTCCCTTCAAGATTGTACAAAATGAGTATTTTTATAGATTTATTTTTAACATATTTAATATTCTCAGGATTTTTTGGGGTGGCGGGAGGAGAGGAAAGGCACAACTCTGATGCAGGTCGTCACCAATCTAAAAACAAAAATAGTATTCAGAGAGAAAATCTTGGGAGTAATTGCAGGAATCACGTGAGCTCCACACAATCACCCCTCTTAAGATGTTACCCTCACTGCCATTACCAAGTCAGTTAGCAGAACTCACAGCAACTCCAAACTACACTAATATCTGGCAAGACACCCAGCTTCTTATTCCTTTGTTGTTTAGTATAACTCCATTTGCCTACGCAAGGGTTCTTCCTCTACATTTAGTGCAGTTAAAAGAAAGAATAAAAGCTCTGATGTGTCCAAGATTCAGGTAGGGGATGCACTTCATAAACCAATTTCAGAGACCTACAAAGACTGTATTTGCAGTGTGCGACCTGGAGAAATGCTGTAGTCAGACACAATAAAGTAAGAAGACACAAAAAAACAGACAACGAAAAATAAGGTTTTTTCCCTGATTCCTTTTCTGGTATTTCATGTGTCATAGCTGAACCGCCCGCAGCCTTTAAACAGGTCACATTCCCACAGTGAGCACAACAAAATCCTCTCATTCTTACCAGTTATTACATAGTTACTCTGTATTAGGTGCAAGTTCTTCAAGTTGTCTAATAAATTTTAAAGCAATCACTAAAGCAGTTCTGATAATCCAAGTACGGTATCAAGTTAGCAATATCTGCCTAGATTAAAGAACAAGGGCAGTTAGTGGGGATTTTTCGCCTATCGCTACACCAGTCCTGTAGTGGGGTCTGCAGATAAGATCCCTAATTCTTCAGACCTGTCCTGAACAAAAATCTGAGTTTCTTTATTTCAGTAATAACTAAACTTTTGAGAGAAGTGATTAAAATTTTACAGCCTCTGACATACAGAAATCATGCAACCAAACAACTTTTAGTCATGTTCGTCAATACCGAGGAAATCTGAAGTTTCTATTACAAAATCGTTGAAGAAAACGTGCAGCTATAAAACTTTAAATACTTGTTTGGGTTGATGGAGTAACCCATAGAAGCACAGATGTGTTCTATGTTTACTAATCTCTGTAATATTTTCCTCTTACAGAAAGAGTTTCCTCCTGCAGATAGACTGAAGCTTYGTTTCCTCCTGCAGATAGACTGAAGCTTCAAGCAAAGCAGCTGCTCGAAAGCATATTTATTTACCTCCTGAAGCCTTCTTCAGTACTTGGGCAATTTATCAAGCAATTGTGTCTCTTATAAGAGTAACTCGTATAGAATAGCTTTTGTAATTGTTAAGCATTGAACATAAAAGTTGCATAAAGATGCATGCCTTTCGCTTTTAAACAGCAGTGGCTTTTCAGATGAAATACATATTTAAGTTGACTTTAGGAAAGCTGCTATTTAGTCAATGCTAACAGCAAATGAGTTAGAAAATGCACATTACTGCCAATATGGAAATGGTGATGACTGATTTCTGTCTCAGGTGCATACCAGAGAGGTTACCAGTCAAACAATTTTCAACATTACACTGAAGTACCTGAAAGGAAACTATGCACATTAAGTCAGTGATAATGAAATATTCAGTGATAACTTAATTATTTATGAATAGTTCATATGAGTCAGAACTTTCCAAATATCTTTGAGCCCCGATGATTACAGATTATCACCTTATCAGTTCGTTACAATGTGCATAGTCAGGTGCGTTTTCAACGGCCACTGCGCATAGCCCATGAAGTCAATTGCCCATTGACTATTTCTCCACATTAACAGTCGCTGCTTAAAGTRCAGTTACCAAATGGACACTATAGCCCAAACAGTTTTAAAAATTCAGAGTCAACGATCTGATCAGTACTGCAAGTTAATCCTTTTTGGAAAACAGGCTGCCCATAGAGTTTCGACCTCTGACAGCCACATCTCCAGGCAACATCCCCTCCCAGACTGCCGAAGGACAGGTACTGAATAAGAAGCATAACTCTGTTAACCACATGATAAAAAAGCATGCTTACTTTCAAATCCAAATGACTGCATGCATGATCAAAACAGTTTTACTTGAGAAAATTTCAATGATTCATCTTTGCGGTAAGACTGTTAAATATATGTGAAAATACTTCAGATATATGTGCTGTTATTTGCTCTCTCAACCATCAAACAGAAGTGACATACAGATACAAAAAGTCAGAAGAATTTCCCAACAGCACAGAATTACAGGATCTGCAATAACTCCTTCTTCATTTAAGGAAGTGCCTGTCAAGAGTCAGATATCTACCAAGGGAGACGGGTAAGATTTTTAAAAGTACATGTATTTTTATATTAAAATAGGTACATACACACTATATATATATGTGTGTGTGTGTGTGTGTGTGTATACACACAAACACACACACATTTATATTACATATAGATTTTATTATATAATATGTAAACATATCAAATACCTAATATATACTATTATATATTTTTTATATTACACATGTACATTTCATGTTATTTATAAATATGTATGCATAAAATAAAGTATTCAGAATGAGATATACATATGCTTTTTTATATATAGTTTATATATATAAATATATATAGCTGTATTTATGTATATAAAGCACCATATATAACTGTTAGCCATTATGATTGATTAGAACTGCGTGCCGGTAACTCTAGCAGGCTTCTCGCTTCACATGCATACAGGATGATGGCTAACTCTGAACAGGAACCTGAAACATGACCCTGAAAGCATTTTCACCCTAAAACAAGGACTCCTTATTAGAGCAGGTCCAAGACCACCTTCATTTGAAGTCACAGGCTGAGCAATCAATTGTCTTTGAAGAAACCCTGATGAAGAGCAATTTTACAGGTAACTTAATACACATTTATCAGTGTGTTTCATCTAATCTTCATAACTACAGTAGTCATCTGCAATGCTGCTTATTTAAGCTGGGTGCAACTGCTGGGATCAAGCTCCAAATACAAACTTTGTCTTTACCTAGGAAAGGGCAGAAAATGTGAGGACCACTCAGCAACACATTTTTAGCTAGACCATGTTTCACAAAGTGGTATTTTGTCCCTCACTTCTCACAGTCAACACTTCAGGAAAAAAAAAAAAAAAAGCTTATCATAGATTGAAATAGATAGGCAGATGTTCAGTAATGTCTCCACTTCTAAAAAATGTGTCCAAAATGAGATGATTTATGCCATCACTTTCAGACATGTTTACTCCCAACTAAATCTTTTACAACTGTAATTAGTTTGAATTTTGCTGCCAAGAAGATTCTTTTTATGTGGGCTTATATTTAAAGGATATGAAATGGCATTCTTAGATTAACACAAAAATGGCCAAAAGGCAGAGTCTACATATTAGACAGCAGAGCATTTTAGTTAAAGCATTGTGAAATGCTTGGAAATTTAAAGGTGTATCTTAGCTTAAACTGGTTTAATCAAACCTCTTGAAAAGTAATAATTGTCTACTAGGTAAGAATTCTGCAGGAAGGGCACTCAAAAGCATTCCCCCCCCTACAAATACATGGAAGCTTTATTTTTCAGTTACCGGTGTCATGAGTCCCATCTGCAGAATCTGAGTAGCACACAGTGATAACCTCAGAACACTGGACAACCAAAAAATATGGTCTTTCTGGGTAAAAAACATTCACTAAAAAGAGCCCAATGTTTTAAAGCTTTTCTGTAAATATTAAAAAGCTTGAAAGTTGTTTACAGAAGATGAAAATATGACATATACAACAGAGCTGAATTAGCAGAAATCTTTTTATGCATTAGAAATTGAGTAGAATTGGGTTCTCTCTGAGTACATGGACCTTCTTGAGACGCTGTTTCGAAATCTGTAGGATACTGCATGAAATGACAACACATAATCACTTAAAACAATTCAAATAATCAGGAGAAATTATAGCTTTTTTTCCATCATCCCCAAACCATGAAGATCTTCCAGAAAAAGTATGGACAACTGAACCACAACTAATGGAAACCTACTAAAATGGATCACCTTATTTTATGATACAACACTCATACCGACCTTTCCCTTGTTTTCCCCCCCATCCATAGAGAACATCAATAAAAGATTAATATAAACTAATGTGGCCCCTGGACTTGGGTGGCGTTAAGAAACCAAAACTCAAGAATGACAATCCCTTTACATGCTTACCTCTTAAACTTTCCTAGAATTGGAAGTCTTTTTTCATAATGTCAATATCCTAAACTAGCTCTAGGGGCTGGAAGGCAGGGTCTGGTAGATGTTTTGGCACAGAATCATGGAGATCTGTCTCACATATAAAGACTAATAGTTCTGATTCAGCATTTCAATCAAGTCAACCCCAAGGGAAAATCTTGACAGGGTTTAGCATGAACAAGATCTGACTATGAAAGGCTGCATACCCCAGGATACTTCTTTGAATCACCAGATTTCTCACCTGTAGTTTTTAGAATTACTCTCTCTAACCTATTACTATTTCTGAGCAAAGAATGTGCCAGCAACAACAGAAGTCACATACAGACCCCATTTATAAAGCAATGCCAAGCTTCAAAGAACAAATTCCTCCTTTTTGTTTTATTTTTGGATTTTGGTTTGCATCCTCTTCCCATCCTTCCCCTTGCAAAGTCTGTGATTTCAGTTCCACCTTCTCACAATAAAAAAAGACAGTATAACTTTTACTGCATGTTTTAGAACTTTTTAAATATCTCAAACCAAGTTTAATTTATTCAATTAGCTGTAGTTCCTGTAGAAACTGTAGTTTCTGAAGTTTTTTAAACATACCTCTATCACTGAACTTCAAGCCAGCAGCTCTGGCTTCATCCATTGGGCATGCTGATTCTATCAACTGAAAAAGAAGTCAACTGCTAAGTGTTAGATTTAATCGAATAGAGGAAAGCAATGACAAGTCAAAATGACTGAAATACACTTAAAAAAAAAAGGTAACGGGTACCACACAAGCTAGACTGATTAAAATCATCTTACCTGTACTTGGAAAGCTTAAAACAGAAAACTACTGATTTATTTCTGCTTTTCTCCTACATCAGAAGCATACAGGTTTAAGTAAGCTTATTTTTTTAAGATTGTTCCACGTTATAGTCACAAACTGTAATGATCCAAAAAACCCAGTTTCCTAACTTTTAAAGTTTCCATATAATGCTCTCAGTATCTATCAGCTGATTTCCTAAAAGTACATCTGTGGGATTTCTAACACGCCTCTGAAAGGTTATGCATACTTCCTCACAGTCCTAGATTCTTCTTCCTCCCACTGGCAATCTCAGCATAAATTATTTTCACAGATTAGGTGAGCGTTAAGATTTGTAAAAAGTAGTACCCATTTATAAGCACATCAACTGCTGCAGAAGCAAATTGCCTAAAAGTTACAAACATAAAACACAAAACGAAGCTATTAGGAACCCTGATTCCCAACTATCTGTTCATACTTGTAAATAACGTCTTTCAATTTTACTATAAATGCCCAATCTCCTTTCCAGCAAGCATCAGAATGGTATTTCTTACAGATTTTCTTAAATAACCTCCACTGGCCTTCCAAAGTTTGGAAAGAGAGGCTGCTCCACAACCTGCACCACCAGAAGCGATCAGGTTTGGCTACCGCTCCTCTGGCTTCTGCCGAGAATGTTGTGGAACTGTTGCCATGGACAGAACCTTGCACCACTTATTACATACTAAAAATTCCATGTAAAAGCCTTCAAATAGCAGCCATCTTAGGCTGTCCTCAGATCAAGCGTCATCAGCACCAAATACCACTAAGTGGTTAAAATGTCCTTAAAGTAACAAAACTGTAAGCAGGCACACTAGACAGCTGTCATTTCTACCTATTTTGAGGCTACAATGAACTGTTACCACTGTGCGGTTCAAATACATTCAATATCGTGAAAAGTCAAAATTTCATACGTTCCGGGTATCTACAACATTATTTATATTACATCTACCACTCTGTTTCATGTGAAAAATTCCAAAACAGCTATTTTCAATCCCTTCTTTCTTCCTGAGGCCTAGATAGAAAGCATGAACCACTGGGCAAAAAACACCCAGCAAGGAGCATCTATTTGGTTCTATAGTTTTTTTAATGACAATTCAGCTATCAGGAAACTTAACTGGTTGATTTAATCATCAGTGCTTTGAAAACCGAAGCTAGCAAAACCTAATTATATAACAGCACTAAAAGGTAACCTTACTGAAAACACTTACTGTAGCACAGATGATTTTACTGTACTAATTAGTTACCATAGTCTTAGTGTAAATTTATACTGTACATTGGAGAAAGACCAAAAATATCTCAGTTTCACATGCCAGCATAGTTGGAAGAAATTACAGTAATTCAGACCTCCTCTCTTTTCAGCTCACTGGAAGCATTTAACAACTTTCAATACTAAATCTGATGAAAGTGGGGGTGCAACATTTCATCTCCTGAAGTGGATGGTAATGATTTCACTCATTCTACATTTAACCACCTTCCAACCACTTGGAGGCACTCATTTAAGTTGCTCTCCAACAACAGTTACCAATAGTTATCAACCAATACAAGTTCAATTAAGGTTAAATGTTACAAAGCAACTTAAATAATATGCAAATCTTTCTTTAGGACATCTTCAAACTGTGCCCTAGGGCACACTGCTGTTAAGGTGAGCTTAAGTTAAAAAACAAACAAATGAAAAACTCCCGCAGAAAAGCACTCTAGGATACCTTCCACGGTATAAGTTCTGGTAAAATATATTACTTTTGACATATGCTTTTGCTAATAAGAGTTAAGGTTGTTCCCTCTAATAATGACAAAAGTATACAAGTATTTCCTACAAAATAGTTGAAGTAAATTAAAAGACCACGGCATTATTACTTCTAATAATTCCCAGTCACTTCTTCGGCAAAAGAGTTCCTTCAGCGTTTGCAGCTTTGCATCTCTGATGTCTTCCTCCACATCCTCCTCCATGCCCAGCACTTGATCCCCACCATTTATATAAGCCAACTTAGGTTGTTCATCTTCAGGCTGTTCATCTTCAGACTGTTCGGAGCTACCAAAAATAAGCAGAGGAAGAAATCAACGTACTGTTGCTTCTTACGAACGCTCTACCCCAGCAGAAAATCAGCATAAACCAAAAGTCATAGCATCACAAAATTTCAAATTTTTGTAAAACGAACTGTTAGTAGCTTAAAATTCTTTAAAAAGAACTTTAAATTCTCAAAAGATACTGCACATTATTGAAGCAAGTGAAATACATACTACAGAAAGCAAATTTAACACCGAAGTTGTTACCCTCTCTCCACTCTTCCCCCAAGACACTGTTTCAGGATTTCTTCATGTATCATAAAAGGAAGCAAGAGACAAAAAACAGTTTCCTTCCTTAAAAAACATAGTTAGATGTATTCAATAACTTTAAACCTGCTTGCACCCAATTTGATACATACTAGTCAGGATAAAATAAAGCATACATAGTAAAGTATACCCTTCTGTTTTCAGTAAAGGTGTTTCAGCTGAGCAAAGAGGAGAGGGGAAAGGAGGAACAGACACAGGGAATACGAGGACTTACCCTTGTTTGTATCGTGCTACTTGTCAAACCGGCAATAACTAGCTCAGTACATTTCACCATTTCAGAGACACGAACTACATTAGACTGACCACCTTAGTTTATTTCAAATGGTCTTGCTGCCCAACAGATAAGCAGATATAAATACAGTCTTTTTTTCCCCCCAGATGCAATATCAATGCCCTGTCCTAACTCTCAGCTCACTGAAAAAKAAAGTTCAGATATCCTTATGCAGTGTTTTGAACACATCAGAATGTGGGCAAAATCTTTTATACTTTTTTTTTTTTTTTTAAGAAGTCCTGAATTTATTGGAAGATTTACCATTAGAACTAGTCTGCAGAAAAAGCAATCCCTACGTGTTTTTGATGATATTCAGTTCCACAGTAAAGATTTAATGCAAGCACAGGTCTCCTATCTTACTACCCTTCATAGACACATAAAAAACTTGTTATCTACTTTCCTGAACTAAAATTAATCCAACTGTATGGAGTCTGCCATTTTATAGGGACATCTATATCAGAAAGACTTGCCTGCAAGTCTCTTCCCACAGTTTAAAGTAAAAGACTGGGAAAACAACTATTTTTCTGGCTATATCCTTCTCCAGGAACAGGCAAATTGAAATAAAATTTTTGAAAAAGCAGTAATACACCACTTATTTAGAATATATGCACAATGTTCAGATTACTTTTCATCGAATAAATACCCTGTTCAAAGAGCACACAAAGCTACTTGGGCTGTCTGGCTGCATTACCACCAAAAGCCTATTATAACAAAAAAATTWAAAAAAAAAAATAACTCAAATTCCTCTTCAAGTCCACCAAGTATCTAACTGTAAACTTAAGGTGAATTCAGTATCTCCAAAAGCTCTTAGAGAAACAGTATATTAAAATTCTATTAGTTTATTTCAAATCCTCTTGTCTTGATAGGGCAATAAAGTTTCATTACAAACTGCATTTAAAGACCAGTGGTAACACTCTCACTACTTTATCCTTCCCCATCCAGTATTAATATCCAGATACTTGTCAACAAAACTACGGTCACCACAAATCATAAATCTTACCCTGTCTATATAATCGCATTCTTATCAAGCATGAAGAGATGCTTATTTAACCTCTAACTGAGTTTGACTCTGACCATCAAAATCTAGCATTTAATGAATTCTGTTTTTCAGCAAAGCCCAGATAGTGACTCATTGTTAAGCTTGCCTCACACGTTCTTTTAGGAAAACCATGTTTTCTGCTATGGAACATCAACCATCCCTTATCCAGGAAAACAGAGGCTGGGATATCCTGGRAAAAAAAAGTATTGCAAAAATCCCAAACAGTAGGTAACACATGCACTAAGAAGCATGGTGCAAAGCCAGGCTAAACTCAGCATGAACCAGAGCTAATAAGCCTGACCAGATCCAAGCAACCTCTTGGCACTCCTTTTAATTCCAGTTTATTGGCCCAACAGAACACCACTGGTGAGCTTGCTTAGTGAATTCAGTATGTATTAATCGGCACTTGAGCCAATAAGCCATCCTGTAGTGTGGAGCACTGGGGTGTCTGCTGCATAAAAGACTGCTGGCTACACAGGAATAATGAAGAATACAAGAGGATGTAGCTTGTGTTAGACTCAGACCAAACCCACTGAGAGCCACCTAGGTGTCTGCCTCTCGCTCCCAGTAATCTGGAGACTGTGGAAATACCAAGCTGTGGCTCTGCAAGTTGGATCCTGCATGGCTTATTAGCTTCAGCTCCACACTGCACAGAAGTGATAGTACTGCTTCCACTTCAGGTTGATCCCAGAAACAGTGTAAGTATGTTTACACAGCACTGTACACAAGCCAATATGGTGCATGCAATCAGCTTGCCACCTCCGAATCCTTGCACGATCTACAGCTTAAATCATTTGCCCATAGATAGATAACAGTTCACTCTGCTAACTACTAAAGGTATTTTTTTCTTACCAAGTATCTGGCTGACGTTGAAACTTCAGGAAAAGATGCATTAAAAAAAAAGTTCAAGAATTTCAGATAACAGCAGCATGGAAATGTATTGTTTCATTTCTACTGACAGGCTCCAGTACCTCCATGCTCTGCATAAGGACCAGAAACGTGGCAAGGAACTGTGCCTGTTGACACTGCCATTCCCACAAACCACAGATTAGTTTGGCCAGATGATCAACAAATGCAGGTTAAATCATTTTGTTTTGCATGGCACAGAACAATCAAGGAACACAGACAATTACCACATTTCAGCCCTAACAGTGGATAACTAGCAGTTAATGAATAGCAGTTAGTTTTTAAGCCATTTCAACCGGTTGTACAAGATGTCCATCTACATCTTGTCTCTCCTATATTCTCAGTGCTCCCTTTATAGCATCCGGGCATCTTACTATCACTTACTATTCTCTTCCCTCCCAATTTATTCTAAAAGTAAGTTTGCAGATCTTTTTTTTTAATCTTTTCAAAAAGTTAAAAGATATGTCATGTGCCTAATACCTAATATTTCTAAAATGAAGCTTTCACAGTTAAGCTTGGGAACTCTAATGCTCATACTACACACTGAGGTACCACTAGCCTTCCTGTCCATATGAAAAAGGAAAAAAAAAAAAAAAAAAAAAAAAAAAAAAAAAAAAAAAAAAAAAAACTAATATATTTTAAACCAAAAACTAGTATTTTGAAGTTAAGCCTCCACTGCCATCAAAAGGAGTTCAGAGGGACAAATGCACAAACGTAGTAAATACAACAAGTATTATTCAGTAGCATGGGATTATTAACATAATCCGTGTTTTCAGAGAAGACACCTAAGACCTAAGCAAACCAGAATCTCTTTTCAATCAGTTATCATATCAGCTTGCATAAGTGTTACTAAAAAAGCTTAAAGCTTACATTACAATTCCATCTTTCCTTGGAGCACGGTTTTCTTTTGCAGCATGGAAGTTGTTTGGCTCTTCATCTTCTCTGTCTGAAGACACGTCTAAGAAATGTACCCCTCTTCGATACTTGAAATAAGATAGTTTTGTTGTCCTCCTAGCTTCTGGAGTTTCTGGGACGCTGGTGTTCCCTGTCCAAGCCATTTCAGTAGGAGAAAAAACAGGAAAGTAACTTACATTTACAACTCCAAATATCCATTTGTGTTTACAGCCTCAGAAAACTATGACTTCTTCCTGATATACAGTGAATATTTAAACAAAACTCGTATCTCTATGTGTTGAAAACTCCTGTAAGCTGTAATTCTTTAAAGCRGCAGAAGATCTTCAGCCTTCTTATTTTACAAGATAAAACTTTTATACCATGACATTTAGGAGATGATTTTAGGATAATAATTCTTCAAACACATTACACCTTTTGGAAAATAACAAACCATCAAAATCCTCTCAGCTACTTCCAGGCTGATTAGAACACAGATAGAAATATCCTGGTGCATCTGATGGCTGATCTACAATCCGCTCATCACAGACAAYTTTTCAGAAAGTGAACGTCAGACTGTTACACCACAGGAGATCAGAAAGCCACACTGAGGAATGCAACAGGTAAGCTGCAGCCCCAGAGATGCAAGTATTCAGTCATCTTTCCCACATCATGTTTCCTGTACTTCCAGGATACACAGAATACGTAAGTAATCGGCATACATCACCACGGAGACATCTCACCCGTCATAAACTACTTCTAATGACCTGGAAAACTATCCCACTACGTCTGTACCAGTATTCATTAAGATTTCACTTTTCCACATGCTTAAAGGACAAACGAAAGCATAAACAGCCAATCTATCCATAGATAATTCCTGAATTAGTAACTAACAACAAATAAGTTCCTCTTAGACAACTGCACCTGAAACCAGGAAGGTAGGGAGAACACGGCCTCATAGGTAGAGTCATATAAAAATGTGACAAACACAAACAAAATAGGTCTTGAACTTAAAACAGTGAAGATTGGAACAAAGTAAAACAAAGAAGGCTACAGTTTATCAGACTATGCTAGGTCACCCTGTCTTAGCACAGCATCAACATCCAATGTAGCTAAGGTACAGTATGCTCTAATTGCATGTATTTTGTATTTGAAAATGGCTGCAACCGTTAAAACTCCAATGTGCCCATATAGACTTGGACAAGGTAAAACACGTGATTAAGTACCATGTCTACCGAAGGTAGAGCTGTTCTGCCACCCTCTTTAGACAACCCTGAGGGGAAAAAAAAATCTAGTTGATATAGACTTGAATGTGCAGCTCCTAGCTCTTCTGTCTTTATATCTGCATTAAATATAACTAAATACTTGGGGACAACTGCCACCTCTTAAGTCATTATTTAATAACAGTAACTTAAGAAAAGTATTCAAAGTAGTTTGCAAAAGCTATGAGTCAAGAACAGTACCCTGATCTAATGCAGTAGTCCCACATATTCCAGACTTCATCGCTTCCTACTTCACCATTTTTACAGTCAGTAAAGAACACAGCTCAAATATAAGCTGAATAACTTTGCTTAAGACTAGACAAATTACTGACCCAGGAAGCAAATATGACTGAAGCGAGGAAGAAAAATGCATGCAACAGAGAACACAACAGCTGCAGAAAGCATTTGTTGCATGAACGTAACCTTGTATAAAATAAATTTAAAATAACTTACTGTGGAAGTATTTGATGATAATAGTGATAAATCACAAAAGCATAACCATAAGCAATTTGATGATGCCGGGAACTACCAGGTGACACTGGCTTTGAAAAAATACCCAATAAACTAAAAAATGTAGTACTAAGTGCCATATAGCACACTACTGAAAAGGAAAATAAGAACATCAAAACAGAACCCAAAACTGATTAAAGAGATGGGAGTTACTGTAAGTCAGCCTTCTTTAACATCAATGAGGAAATCTAAATAATATTTAATGATAGCTTAGCCATAAATCTTTGTATGGCCTTAGCTACATCTAGGACAAATCCTACAGATCCTACCCCCCCCCCAAAAAAAAAAAAAAAAAGAAAGAAAAAACAAAAAAAACCCACAACCCAACAAAAAAACTCACAAAAATATTAGTCCATCAAAACGAAAAAAGAGTGAGAAGAAAAAGCATGTAGCTGATGTTCTTCTACGAGTTAAAAGCTGAGAAAATAATACAGTCTTCCAGAGTTAGTGGAAAACAAGAACTGCTTTGTTTTGAACTTTTGGTTCAGCAGAAAAACGCGTTTCAGTTTTTTAATCTAAAAAAAAAAAAAAAAAAACTGTCATTTTCATACTCTTACTGATCAGGTTTAACAAGAAATTTTTGTCTTTCTTTCATGCTACGTAAGAAACTGCTTCCTGAGAGAGAGGCAAGTTTCATTTCCTATATGCTTCTGTTGGCATTTAGTCCACAATTGCTACTACAGTCCAGAATCATGGCCATTAATCACAGATGAGTCTTAATGTAGAATTGAAAATACATGGTCCAGTTTGCTGGACACGGAAAGTATTTCAAACTTCGCACCATTCAGCAGCCAGATTGTTTCCAGGTACGGCAGTTATTGAAACCAAAAGCTCAGTTCAGGAATTCCCTACGAAGCAGCAGACACAATCATCAGACCATTAGGGGCCAACAGCAGACAGTATTGACTGGCTGGATAGATGAGGGGAGAGCAGTGGACRTTGTGTACCTTGACTTCAGCAGGGCTTTGGACACTGTCTCCCATAACATCCTCCTAGAGAAGCTCAGGAAGTGTGGGTTAGACGAGTGGACAGTGAGGTGGATTGAGAACTGGCTGAAMGGCAGAGCTCAGAGGGTCGTCATCAGTGGCCTGGAGTCTAGTTGGAGGCCTGTGGCTAGTAGCGTCCCCCAGGGCTCAGTACTGGGTCCCATCCTGTTCAACTTCTTCATCAGTGACCTGGATGAGGGGACAGAGTGCCTCCTCAGCAAGTTTGCTGACGAGACCAAGCTGGGAGGAGCAGCTGACACACCTGAGGGCTGTGCTGCCATTCAGAGAGACCTGGAGAGGCTGGAGAGCTGGGCAGAGAGGAACCTCCTGAGGTTCAACGAGGGCAAGTGCAGAGTCCTGCACCTAGGGAGGAATAACCCTAGGCACCAGTACAGGCTGGGGGCTGACCTTCTGGAGAGCAGCTCTGAGGAGAAGGACATGGGAGAGCTGGTGGATGACAAGCTGACCATGAGGCAGCAATGTGCCCTTGTGGCCAAAAAGGCCAATGGTCTCCCGAGGTGCATTAGAAAGAGTGCTGCCAGCAGGTGGAGGGAGGTGATCCTGCCTCTCTACTCAGCCCTGGGGAGGCCTCATCTCGAGTACTGTGTCCAGTTCTGGGCTCCCCAGGACAAGAGAGACATGGAGCTACTGGAGAGAGTCCAGTATAGGGCTGCGAGGATGATCAGAGGGCTGGAGCACCTGCCCTGCGAGGAACGGCTGCGAGAGCTGGGCCTCTTCAGCCTGGGGAAGAGAAGTCTGAGGGGGGATCTTATCCATGTGAAGGGAGGGTGTCAAGCGGATGGGACCAAACTCTTTTCAGTTGTCCCATGTGAAAGGACTAGAGGCAATGGGCGAAAATTGAACCACAGCAATGAGGAGGAATTTCTTCCCTGGGAGAGTGACGGAGCCCTGGCACAGGTTGCCCAGAGAGRTTGTGGAGTCTCCTTCTCTGGAGATATTCAAAACCTGCCTGGATGCAACCCTGTCTAACATGCTCTAGCTGGCCCTGCTTGAGCAGCAGGGTTGGACTAGATATCTCCAGAGGTCCCTTCCAACCTTACCCATTCTGTGATTCCGTGATTCCTTATTGACAAAAATTTGCATGTAAGAAAAGGTGTAAATGGATGTGTGTAAGCATGGAAAAGTAGAGCTCTCACTCTTCTCCAGTTGATTGAAATTGGATCCGGAATGTAAAATTTTGTAGCAGGTTTCAGTTTTAAGTCCCATAATTGGTGCTGATATTTCCATTTTGTAGAGAGTTCTTCATCATCATCAGTAATGCAAGCACTATTTACGTCATTTTGTTAGGGGCTACCAAATCCAGAAACCCAGCAGATGCGAGGCTGACACAGCTCCCTGTTCCCAGGTCCAGCACACTCACATAGTCACACAACATAAGCTGCTCCAGTAACCGGCCTTCGACAGTCTGCCTAGTAACTGGCCTGGGATCCTTGGTCTTCTCCTTTTATACTGCACCATAGGAGCTCCCTTAGCCCAACTCCAGTTGGTACAGATGACACTTGCAAACACCACACACATATCAGAGACACAGACACAGCGAACCCCTCCAGCAACTGGCCTTAGGCTTGGATCCTCTCATCTCAAGTTGCCTCATGCACAGAAACACGGATGCGTGTCTCAGTTAACTCCCAGCACCCCTGGTCTGGCAGTAGCTAGCTTGGACCTCTTGGTCCCTTCAGATACCACCCCACAGACCCTCTTGTCTCTACCTGGCTTCCCAAGCCACTTACTCTACTCACTTGCTGGTCCAGCTTGGTATTTGCTGGCAATCACACAGACACACATACTCTCACCCCAGTTGCTGGCAACACAGATCCACAAGACCAGTCTGATTCCAGCTGCAGGCACTTAGACCTCCACACATACACACAGAGTGAAGAGTCCCACCATGCAAGAAAATASTTAGAAACAGAGTTAATAAAACACCAGGGCAGACTGGCATAGGGCATGGCCAGACAAGCACAATGACCCATTTATGGGCAACCTTCTACCCACTTATCTGTTTTCCTTAAACTTGTTCCTCCCAAACCACCTTAATTCCCTCCCTCTCCCCATCTTTGGTTCCTCCCCTTAATATCCCTCAGTAAGTCTTATACAATCCCAAAATGCTCTCCCAGTGTCCCCAGTAAGTCCCATACCCCCATAGGCAGTAACCCCCTCCAGTCCATAAGGTGCCCAAAGAGGTGCCGCCCGTGACTCACAGTGCTGGTGTCTCCCTGGCCCGTGGGGAGACAGCTCTGTTCTCCGATTAGGTTACTGGGGCACCCTCACCTGCTGCTGTGCCTCTGTGCCTCTTGTGGGTGGGGAAAGGATCACATAACCAAACCAAGCGCCATTTACGTGCCTGGTACTTAATGAACAAGCTCGTAACTTCTAATAACTTGCGATTATATTGTAAGAGGAAACACGAGAACATGAAGAAAAAGAATAGATAAAAGACTGTGAATTCCAAATACAGAGACCGCATAGCTATGTTTTACTAAGAACTTCAGTAAAGGTAACAGACAAATACACTTTGGGGGGAGGGTGGAGAAGGTGAACAAAAACCCTTCCAGGCTCTTTTCCTACTCCAGAGGACTTTCAATCCAGAATAAGAACCCAGATAGAGACAATTACACAAGGAAGCTGCAAAACTCTCAGGAGACTTGATTTTTAATCACAGAACTGTCAGTGGAAGTCCTCATAGGAACAGATTTTACATCCACAAAATATAAATAGAGCATCATGGGCATCTTTGACATTGTCATGTCAGTCCTTTCTTAAATCTTGCCTATGATCCTAACAGCAATGCTGCTTTCTCAGCTGCTAACTCTGGAAACGTAACTTCACCCGCAAATCAAGCTAGTTTCTTTTGTCTCCATTCACCAGTTCCGGGCCTTACCAAGCCAAGTTACGACAAAGTATAACCTCGTTTTTCAAAGTTGATGGCCAGGTAGAGACCAGAATAAAATTCACTGATGGACAAATGCAGAAGTGAGCTATGTGTTGTCTAATTCCTTCCTTTCTGATGAAAGGCTTTAACTAAGATATAAAAACCTATACCTTTTGTATCATTTTCAAAACCAACACAGGACTACTGAAATGGTTTTTACAAGAGGAAAAAGTCACCTTTAGCAAAGTAATCCTAGTTACCTTAACAAACAAAGAAAAGAAACACCACAATGTAAACTAGGGCAGGCCTAAAAATTACCCATTCTGGGGCAGTATCCCACAAAGGCCTTCCTGCAACCAACACCAACATGTTGGCAGTAGAAAGTTCCTTAACTGTATTTGTTCCTGTCTGCCCATATTCATGAGCAGATATGTTGTCCTTCACAGAGCTGATTTGCTTTATCTGGAAACCACATACRTAAATTTTAAGAAAAATGCAGTAGAGCAAAAGGGAAATTTTCCTTAGGGAAAATATTAAACTTCATTAGATTTATGCTGGAAGATGCTGGAAAAAATAATTTGAGCAATTACCCTCTAGCAAAGCAAAAGATTAAAAATAAAAGTAGCATAAAAACTATGGCCTGAAGGTTAAAAAAACAGGTATTTGGGGATAATAAACATGGGTTATCACAGTAGGAAGACAGAAATAGAAAGTGTATAAAAAGAAAGTGAACAGAAATATCAAAAAAGGTTTGAAAGAAACGAGAGAAGTTCCTGTCCATACTGAATCATTAACAGAACTCCTCAAGTCAGTTTTCATGACCTTGGTCTGTAGACTCTATTCCAAACATACTATCCCTGGAAGTACGTAAGCACCTTGCACTTTCGACAGCTTTGCTTAGAAGCATCCTGAGGAGAATATATAGGCGTTTTTAAAAATCAAATAGTTAACAAAAATAACAGAACTTTTAAAATAATTTTATTCTTTAGAACATAAAGCCTGGAAGAAGTTTAGATTTAAATAAAAGTAGTATTTAATGTATCAGCTGTTGCTTTCTCATTTTATTTTTACTTTAAATAGCAATCAGTGTCCAGTCTTCACAGCAATGCTTATCCCTATGAAACACTAAGTAGCCTCTCTTGCTCCCTCTCTCAAAAAAGTAACATCCCTTTTTCCCCTCCTACCACCATCTATTTTACTTAACAGAATCCCTTAACAAAATAAAACAAACAACAAAAAAGTAAATCATATACCTAACAGGAAGAGCACCATATATTTAGAGCAAATTATAGCCTTGTACAGCAATAACAGTTTAAACAGTTATTGCCACAGTATATAATTATCAGAGGCAGCATTCCCAATTATAGATGATTAAAAAGGACTATTAAGGGATAACCTGTAATCATAAGACCAAAATTTGACTCTAAGGCGAAAAAAAGGAAACATCGAAGTAACCCTAAATGTACTAAAAAAAACCCTGAAGGTTGAAGACTTTTTTTTTTTTTAATTTTACTCTCACTACTGTCTTTCAGGAAGCACATGTTTAGAGCAGATCCACACTACATCTCCCCGTAATTCTGCATACAACCTCCTGCACCAACCATAAACCATGGTCAAAGGAGGCTGGCCTTTTCTCTTCTAAAGGAAAAGATAATGCTTACTATATTCGCTAGAATTGCACAACAAATAGTAGTTTTCAAATACAAAGTAACTTTACTCTAGCTTTGAAAAGCAGTATCAAATACATGCTGTTCAAGTCTATAAACTAAGTAATACTTCTGTTTCAAAAGAAAATATTTTCACTTGCTAAAATAATCCTAGATAACTATGTTATTCTAAGGCATTTCTTTCAAAGACCCACTTAAAGCAATCATTAATTAATACATCTTCCTCTGAATCCTCAGAAAAGGCCACTACATGCCCAAGCTGTTACTTTTCTCCACAGATGCTTTTAGTGCATAATATTCTCTGAGCCATGAGCTAAGGCAAAGATATGCCTTCCTCTGACCATAAAGAAAATGACAACAGATAGAAACATGAACAGTCCCACTGCAACTTGGAGTGCAAGTCTGAAAATCATGACCCTGATTCCTGAACTTCCTGAAGTTCAGCCTTTTGGGTTATATATTTGGACTGTACACAAAAAAACGGCATCAAAATCAACTATTAGTAGCAGCAATTTATTTATTTATTTATACACACAAACACACACACATACATATAAACTATTTGAGTTCATCTACAACTTTATTTTAATTCACTGATGAAGCTATTAAATGTGCTTACTGAATACAGAGCTGCTCCATATTCAGCTACAAAAATTGGAATAATCCCATTATTTTAGTACAGCAGGTTACTCAGAATTAAAAAAACAATCAAGTTTAAAAATGAAGACAGCTTCACTGTTCTCCATTGGGCACATCACCATTTTCTCAGACTAATAAAATCCAAATGTGTCTATTATTTGGTAAGTAAAACTAATCTCTACACAAAATTATAGGAAAAAAACCAGATATGTTTTTCCACATTTCCTTCAAATAGAATTTCATAACTATCTCTTTATTTGATTTCTACTCCTCAGTGAAGTCATTTTCAGTACCTCCTACAGGTTAGCTAAAAAGTCACTGCAAGCCAATAATTTTTGGAACAGAGATGGATAAATATGACCAATTTTTCTAGCTATTAAGAGTAAATACTGCTTAAAATGTAAGGTATGCATGTGATGTACAATCACAAAGTGTAGTTGTAAAGGAGCTGAGAAGAGCATACCTAGGGTGCAGAACAATCTGACAAGGTACGTTTGCTCTGGGAAAAGAAAAAAGCTAGCTAAAAAGATAATTGTGTTGCACAGCACAACAGACATCCGAATATTTGTTCCAAAAATGAATGGAGTTAATGCAATTTTATCTTTTTTAGGTATATATTTTAAGGTTCAGGACAAAAGGGAAATCCAAAGAAATCTCTACAAAGTGTTACTGAGACATTCGCTTTCCTGGAAGAAATTTGATTTTAGAATTCTTTTACACAATATACAATACGACTGCATAAGGAAATCAAATAAAAAGGGACAAAAAAGCCACAAGTTGTTGAATCAATTTTTTTTTTTTGCATACATGGCAAAAAGCAACAAAGGACTTCCTAAGGAAAGAACACACTCACTTACCTTATTTGAAGTTTTATCTACCAATATTTTGTTAACCCTCTGTGCTTGCCTTCAGAAGATATGTAGACAGCTTCTGTCTTCACACAATTTAATTTGCAATGAGAACAAATTGCTTTTAGTTATCTTAACGTAAACTGCTTCTTGTACCAAATCGACTCAATATTTTGACTTACATATTTAGCAACAGAGAAGAGAGTGTGCATGAGAGAGTGCAAGAGCATGAGTGGTACTATAAGCAGGTCATCTCTGCATCTTTTCCAAGGTAATACAAGGATAGAACAAAGAAGGCATTTTTCTAAGTAGTTGTCAGCTTTATTTGACTAAAAGGAAGAAAACTTCTGTCTTCTTGTCACTAATTAGGAAATAAGGAGGACGTGCATCTGCTAATAAAATACAGTTTACCATTTTGCATTTAAGTGCTGGCACTTAAAAGCCAATGCCTGCATCCTGCAGGCAGAATTTGAGTGTTTATTTTCTACTGGCTTCTCCAGCCTTAGAAAATACTATCTAATTTTTAAAATGGTTGCTTAATGAATTCACTTAAATGGGTTAAATAAAAAATATATTCTGGTTCCGATGTGCAGATACGCTGAGGGAGGGAAAGCATCTTCTCCATCTTCTTTAAATTCTCAGTATCTGTGAAAGATGAAGTGTTTTGTATAAATGCAAAGTACTAACTGTATACCCATTTTAAGCTTTAATTAGGACCCCAGTTCTACACCAGCATCGGTATCCATAGAATCTTATTTAAGTTAGCCACTTGCTGCAAATTTTATCTGGACTTCTACCCTACGCTGATTTGCTAGCGGCTACAATCATCTCCCACGAGTTTTCTCAGCATTTCTTGACTTTCCACACCAGTTCCTCTTTTATGCTGTCCTTCATCTTTCCTTGTATTATATCACATATCTAAGCCTATACCAAAAAATTAATGCCTCTGAATTGTGTATTGTATCCTTTCTCCTTCATCTATCGTCAAATCTACCTGTTCAGAATATAAACTAAGGGAGACCTATACTTAAAAAATGAGCTCCGAAGTTCCTTGGTCTTAGTAACTATTGTCTACCTATATGCATCCACTGAAAAAAAATCAAGTCCACAGACAGATTAAAGGAAAAAAAAATCCAACAAACAAAACAAGCCACAAAAAAGCAAAGTCATCCATGACTTCACGCCAGCATCCACCACACAAGATGAAAGGTGCTTGCACTCAGTAATTCTTAAGCTAAATAATGACTTATCACATACAGGAAAACAACTCCTGTCTCAAGGTGTGCTTCCTCAGAGAGTGCCAGTTTTTCAGCAATTCTTCGCAAAGCACATGCACATAGGAACCATAATTAACAGTTGCTCCCTTCTTGTGTTTTCTCCTCCCTGGCACCAAAACAGCCTCTCTGCTATGGGACAGGCTATTTAATTCCAGTCTGGCAACATTTTATTTATCTATTTAGCATAGACACATACATTGATATTTACTAATATAAACACAACAGCACTCTAGTCACTTCAGAACAGTCAATCTGCACAAAACCAAAATTAACTGAAAACAAAAATATCAATCTACTATAATATTCATCTGCTCTCCTTTAAAGGATTAACTGCTCCCTTTAAGTGAAAAGATTTTGGTCTCTTACTGCATAGGAAACGTCCTGTAATAAATTACATTCCTCAAAGGCAAATTTATATTCATAACTAATTAAGTCAAATAAGACCAACTGATATTGTTGCTCCATTACCATCTAAATGCATAATCCAAGCATCTCATCTCTGATCTCTCCATTAACAGTTGCATCTTGACAACTGCATCAGAAGAGCTAAATGGACTACATGAGAACAATATTTAAAACACGTTTTAATTATTAAAAACAAGTAATTTTTGTTCTTCCATTTTTACAGCGGCAGCAACAACAAGCAAAAAACAATTTCACAAGTGAGCGTGACTGCTTAGTTGACAGTCACTATGGTAGTCTACCAGTATTGACTGATTAAGCCGAGCAGGAATAACATGTGCCCAGTGAATCAGCCAAAAAAAAAAAAAAAAAAAAAAAAAGCTATTGCTAAAACAGGGGGCAAGAACTGCTGCAAAACTGTCGATACAACCAGCTAAGTGAGAATTGGCAGCAGGCTTTTCAGTTCCGCACAAAGCCAGGCCCAACTGAAAAAAACCTACTTTCATCCCTTTCAGTTTTCTGTGATATTCTACATTTCACCAACCTGGGATTAAAAAAAAAAAAAAAAAAAAAAGTCAGACCTATGTAATGACAACAAAACTCTTTTCTTTGAAAAGCCTACGATGTTTTATTATTAGTGTGTAATTGGAAAACGACGAGGAAGCAGGGAAAATTAGCATACTGTCCACATTCAGGCTGGAGTTCACTCCCCTGAAAAACCGCTTGGTCTTTGGTTGTATCAGAAGGTGCCTGACCCGACCACGAGCGCCCAGATTTAGCCAGAGCAAGCACGGCCACACTAACGGCTGATCGGGGGGGAAGTGACCGCGAAACGCACGTGCACAAGGCAGCGCAGCTGCAGAGCGGAAAGGAGAAAGCGCCCGGGGGGCCGGAGGCGGGGGCGGCACGGCGGGTTTAGCCGTGGCAGCGAGGCGCCCGCAGGTGCCCCCGCCGCACGC
>NW_028185672.1:2165854-2200601 GCF_003343005.1 Rhea americana | reverse complement strand
GTGCCCCAGGCGGGCCGGCCGCGGCTGACAGCACCTCGGCCCGGGCAGCGGGGGCTCGCCGCGAGAAGCGGCGGAGCGCCCCGCGGCCGCCGGCGCCGCCCCGCCACCCCTTCTCTGCGGGCCTCCCGCCGCGGCTCCACGCGGGTTACGTCCCGTGGCAGCGGGGCGCGGGTCCTGGCAGGGAGGGGCGCTGAAGCTGGAGCGGTGCGCTCCACCCTCGGGGGGCAGTGCGGTACCCGAGCTGATTGCACAGCGCCGAGCACCTGTTACCTCCAGTGTTACGTAACCCGCTTCGGGACTAGACAGACGTTGATACGATAGTGGGTGCAGCACGTACTAAAACTGCTCGGGGAGAATGACCTAGCCAATAAAACCAGAAGGTGAGCCCGCATCTCTCGCACAGAGCTTTAGCTATGGGTATTGGATGCTCGAATAGCAACAGCGCAGGGGCCTCGCGGGAGTCCCAGCTGCGCTGTGCTAGGTTATGCCCCGCTTTGATCGCCGCACCTTACYGGGCTGCGTGGAGGCACGGCTGAAYGCGCTGACAAACGTGCAGMGGCCTGAAAACTGGAAGTCTTCCAGGTATTTCCAGAAATACCACCTACACAGACATCAGTGCTACACAGGAATTTCTTCCTATCGAAATCAGCTTCTATCACCACTAGTTATCAAATCCAGGTACTGGTTGGCCCATACTGAATCATCATCATCGTCATCATCAAATCTGTTCCTCCCGGGAGTGTGCTAATCCCTTTGCCATTGCGCCCCCGACAACACATGGTGGTRCTCAAGCAAACAACTGTACTCCCCACACACAAACAAATACTCCAACCCATTTGTGTCCGATTCCGCTTCTGCCCTCTCCATGGGAGTAATGGCAAAGACTAGCGGTGCTGTCTTCAAAGTGCTTTCCCTGCATCACATAGGTAACAGTGACAAACCCATCGCTCACAAGTTTCTCAGATTTCTTCTGTTAATCCGTCCTCAGGTCCTCAGTGCTCCTGTGGGACAGTCCGGCATTTTGGTCTTCACTATAGTAAGAAAAAAAAAGGTGGGGGGGGGCACTGGATAGATAAATAAGTAATTAAGGAACAAAAGGATTGAGAGGAACTCCTTCCTGACCAAGCTTCAGAGAAGATATATGTGTTAATATAATACTCAGATAGCAGAGGACTTGGAATRGGGAGCAGCTTTGTGTTGATCTCAAATTCGAATAAAGAGTTGAAGTGACAGATTTCCCCCTGAAAGATGGGAACAAAGGCAAGGCCAGATTTGCAGACATGGCATGGGGTGGAACACTAGATGGCGCAGAAATTATTCGTGATTATTATCTGAGGAGGGCTAAATTATGCTGAAGAAAGATGAGTGCCTGGCGCAGAGACGCTGATGAGGTGTAGAAAGGCAACTTGGTCTAGGGCTGTTCAGCAGAGTTGGAGGAGAATTCTGCTTTGCAACTCATAGCTAGGATAAAAGTAGTGCAGTCATCAGGTTTGTGTGAGAAGGGGAAAGGCCTGCCTTTCACACAGGGCCTGTTCACACAGGGCCTGGCTACTGCCGACTGACATTAACTTTYCAAGCCACCATATTCCGCTCTCTCAAAAGGCTAGTTACTGCTATAAAAGGAATAAAGCCGTTTGTAGTACCTCAGAAGGTAAGCTGCGTGAGGGTAACAGGAGGAAAAAGATGAACCGCAAGGGCACTTTCACAGTTTGACCCTATGGGGTAGCTCCACCCTGGAGCTAATAACCGTCACAGAGCTCAT
Source organism: Rhea americana (assembly GCF_003343005.1). Lineage (NCBI taxonomy): Eukaryota > Metazoa > Chordata > Aves > Rheiformes > Rheidae > Rhea > Rhea americana. The sequence continues at coordinate 2,198,839 of NW_028185672.1, read as the reverse complement.
CAGCTTCTTTGCAGAGTATTAGTATTACTGTCTCTGATCTGATTGTCTCACACAAACATACTGCGTATTATGCATGTATCTATATCATTTTAGAAATCTGTCATACATCTATATACATCTATATTATTTTAAAAATACAAAGGAAATACAACATCTTACGCATTTTTTCCCTCAGGAGAGAGTAATAAAATGTATGTGTAATAGATGATAGCCACATTGTGCGACTGGCTTCAAGGAGACACTCAGAAATGATGGTGATGAAGATACAGAGAAGAATAGATCACTCTAAAGGTGGAAAAAGTAAAGGAGAAGGGATATGAATCTGGAGAAAGCAAACGAAAATGGGAGCATAAGCTCAGGTCAGTCCATATTTTTTGGCTCATCAAGGCAATTACTACCATCAACCTTGGAGGGGGGGAGGGGAATAAAAAAAGACGACACAGATTCCAGAACTTGGAGAAAAAGTAGGCAGAAGCTAAGAAAACAGCGAAAACTGAAGGGCTTAAACTCAACACTCCAGAATGTGTCAGATCTTAAAAAAAATACTTTGTTATAAGGAATTAGCACAAACCTAGAAAATACTGCAGTTGATTATTTCATTGTTTACAGTACTTTGGACCTGAAAAGACTGTGTAATTGCTAGGTATTAGTATTATTAACCAGCTATAGTGAATACCTGGCAAGCAAGGTGAGCAAATTTTTTTTTGAGGTGTTAATGACATCAGTTAGACAGCCTGTGCTTACTGGAGAACTGACAGATTGCTATCTGCTATTGTTTTGAAGGGTGTGGATTCTAGACATAGAGAAGAAAAATGAAAACTTCAGGGAGATTTGTAAGATTTCTYGGAAGAATGCTAACTCTAAATCTTTGTAACAGAAATTTGAAAAGAACATTTATATACAGAATTGCATTACATATTACATTAGAGCTGTTAAATTTGACATGTTTTTATTTAAGCTATGATTTTGTTGCTAAGCCAATGATAAAGACAAGCATAACATACGGTTTGTAGGTCTTCTGAGATATTAATAAAAGTTTATAAAGCAATGAATGGGGATTTGTAGACTATAATGGCCCAGACAATGAAAGAGTTGGAAAAAAAAACAAGAAAAATAAAAGATTAGAATTACTTTTTTTAATCGAAGCAAATTCAAATATTGTCTTTGGTAAAAGTAAAATCCATCAATTTTAATAGCTTGATAATAGAAGTAAAAATTTGTCCAGATGCAAAGAGTTTCATAATTTTATGTTGCACTTTCCAAATTTTGACATTATTACTAAAATTGCTGTTCATTACTAAACAATGACCTCGGACAAAATGTGCCTATAGCCATTTCTAACAAGTCTCTCTTCTTTCAGCTATTGTTCTTTTGTCTTTGATTCATGCACTTTTTATGCCCTGTCACTYCAGTGAGTATTGGTAGAGGTGCTATACTGCATTAAAAATAAGTGTGTGTGWGAGAGGGGGTGAAAATTACATCAACTACAGTGTGAGAGCATACTGGAGTTACATCGTGGTACATAATCAACAGGGTCTGTGACATAGATTCTCAAAGTACATCTGTTGGGGCTTGCCCCCAAATATTGTATAGCATTGGTGGGAAGTGTTTCTGTTTTGTTATAAATTGTGAGCAACAAGACAAGCTGTCAGCTGCAGATGAGTTTGTACTTGATCATAAATTCAAAAAAAAWCTAATAAAATGTTTAAACTAGTTCGTACATCTGCAGTTGGAAAAGCAATGGGAGTTGTATGTAGTACATGACGTTGCTGTAGCAACCTCACCATACCTACATATATGAATATCCAAACTATTTTGATGTGTGAGCTGCAGGGTGATTACAGAGTAAGGCCTCAGGTCGGAACTGTCCCAGAGCTGTCTCTTTTCTTTCTTACCCAAGAGGGTGTTCCTTTTTATTGTCTGTTGAATAGACAGCTTATTCTATTCAGGAGACAATAAAAAAAAGAACACCCTTTGGGTAAGAATGAGAGGATAGGACTGGTGTGGTATTACTGTAAACAATTCTCCTTTTTTGTGTGTGTCTGAAGATATTTTAAAAGCGTCAGTCTACAGCAGTTCATATTTGCTATTGAAGTGTTATTCTAAGGTTTTTCCTCACTTGAATTTGTTTTAGCTAAATTAGTTCAAGTAATATTATTTCAGGATTAATCTTACAAAGGATGGAAATATTAATCTTTTTTAGGTTTTACCTGTGAAAGGATACACAGARCTTAGTCTATTTTCATTTCCTCCATTGCTCCTATACGTCAGTTTCTCTTTTTGACTTTATATGTAGTTGACAAATAAACAAGGGAAAAAAAAACTATGATTGTGAAATTTAGTAAATTGTGTTTGTTACCCACTCCATTCACTCAGGGGCAAATGCTATCTGAGAAATTATGCTGAATGTATTTTTAAAAACTGACCAATATTCAGATGGTTGCCTTTTGAGAAACTATGCATCTGTGATATTTCCACTGTATTTTTTAGCATTTGGAGGTTCATTCTCATTTATTTCCAGCATTATACCCCTGAAGAAAGAGGCAATGTGATTCAGCACTTAATAAACACAGAGTAAGTAGATTCTGCACCAGTAAAGACAGTGGTTGTTTCTCCAGAGAGCGAAATGGCAGCACACTCAAGCCCAGTTTGCACTACTTGTGCTGCTTCCACACTGCATTGCATTGCCCTGCTTCTGCAAAGACTTACGGTATGCCAGACTTCATGCATTTTAAGTATTCCTGCTGAATCTAAAGGCATTTATATGCCMTTGTTTTACCTTGCAAGGCTCAGTGAAAAGATAAACAACGTTATCTGGAAACAGTAGAGTTAGTTAAGCTTGGTTTCYTGTTAATTTAGGTCTGCGTCTTCCAGCTCCTCCTCTCCCCCTTGCTACATAATGCTTCATTTAAGTCTCACCACACACACACACCCCGGATCCCCTCACCTAGCAAAGAGCTGCCTCACCAGAGTATGGGCCCTATGTACTGAGCAGTTGACTGGGTAACAGGAAATTTCTGCCTTTTCCTCTCTAGTGATTTTCACTTCCAAGGAACTTTTATGTATTTGAAGGACTTATGCTTCTCTTTCAAATATTACTGAAATGGGGATGTCCATTTCAGAAGTTTTTGTGGAGATGGGGAAGGGACAGTTTGCTTGACTAGACAAGCTTTTCCTCCTTAGGAAATTGGGCTGAATATTACAGCAGTGAAACAGTCTCCTATGGTAAACTACAATAATTGGAAGATGGCATTTGGACTCTTGTGAAATTATTTATTTAAAACAATAATTATAGAAGGAAGGTGCTACATTTTCTCTAAACTATGAGAAGATATAATTTCTTAGGCATTTCCATTTAAACTGAGATTTCTTTTCCTGTCTAAACTAATTTTATTTTGATGACAGAGGGTTGGGTTACGTGTGGAAGGAATAGAGTGAAGAGAGTTTATTCTCACAAAGCAATCTCAAAGAGAAAAGCCCACAGGGCATTTCTGGGCTACTTACACACTTTCACTTACTTACACCTGGTAAGTGATACAGCACTTGATATCTTACAGCATCATGCTTAATGTACCATGGTCAAGATTGCAAAGTAGAATATTTGCAATGTGAAGCTCTCCAGGGACATCATCTCTGGCCTTTGTGTACTAGAGTTTGGAAGAGATACAGCAATACCATGCCTACATTACAGGAATTCTTCTTTAGCAAGGTATTGCCTGTTAACAATCCTGCATGCTTAGATGGCCTTCGCTCATCATTGTTTTTGTATCTTGTTCCCTCTACTTTTAATAATTCGTATTTAATCTAATATGCAATGGAGATATGGTTATGTATAGTGAGGGGAACTACGCATGAAAATTAAGACAGGGCAGGCAAATCTGCTACAAGATACTTGATGTTTCTTTTCTATTAACTTTACATAAAGCAGGAATTGCTACTGAAGCATGCTAAATGGAATTGACCCAAAGCAGTACTGCTTGACCTCTAGCTGACTGCAGAAATAGTAAATTCCACAACATATTTTGCAGAATTACTTTCCACTTATGAAAAAAAATTCAAAATTTTGAAAATATTTATTGCATCTAGATTTGGAGACATTTATATATTGTTAGATTGCCAAAAATAAGAATAAGCCTTTAAAAAGTGCTACGTAAGTTCTCTAAGTCCATTCACGACCTTAATGTAATTACGCTGTGTGCAATACCAGCACTGGAGTAATTGTTTCAGTGAGGGGGAAATAAGGATTGTTCAATCCTGGTGTATGTGTCGGGGATAGAATTTACTGCTTTTCATATGTGTTGGACTAACACTTTTATGGTGAGTGGCAGCTAAAAAGACTGGTGCCGCTTTTTTTTTTTTATTGTACCTCCTGAGGGTACATAAGGTGGGGACCTTTGATCCTTTGATATTACAGTATTGCAGTTGACATTTCCTCTTGTTGTTCAAACAAATGGAATTGGACTATTCAGAACTAGCTGGTAGGTTGGCTAATGAAAAGCTCAGTTGCATATATGTATCTTCATAATATATCCTAATATAGCAAACATATCTTTAACCTATGGTTTATACCAGAGGACTTCCTCCTATCGAGATCTGGTCCTTACAAAAGTATGTAAAGTTGTAGATAGATTTATCTGAGGCTGGAATATCAGTTTCATTGGAACAATTCAGGGAGTTTCACACTTCATACTTCTGCTGTACTTGCATTCGGCCACAGCAGATCACCTATGCAGAGTTCACTGTAAGACTTGGGCTATCCTTGGATCATTTAAAGCATTGTTAAAAGATGCAGTCAAGGGTGATCCTCTGACGCAAAATCTGCCTTCTCTCAATACCCTATTGAGTTAGTGGTATCCTATATATCCTAAGATGCTACAGACTTAGCATCTATATTGAGCCAGAAAATTATGCTAAAAAAGAAAGTAATGTCAACTGTTTATTTAATACTTAAGGAGTTAAAACATCTGAAGAAAATGTAGCTTATTCAAAATGAGTTTTCCCTGAAATGCTGAATATATGACCTCTGGATTAATAAAGAGAGACACATTTCTTATTCTTGTAAGTAATTACTGGTGTTATTAACTAGTGAGATATGAAGTAAAATAGTGAACCTTAAAATTTTTAAAACCATATTGGTCAGGATGCACACCGCATCACATTTTGAACATCATCCTAATGTAAAGTGGTATTTTAAAACAATATTTTAAAAGAATAATAGATGATCTTTGGATTACAAAACCTACTTTAGCAGGTCCTATACAGCATTTAGCTGTTAGCAGTACGACATACCTGTAAAAAAATGTGTTGGCTTAGGATCTGATTCTACAGGATGCCATGGCACTGAGCTTAAGCTGCTCTATTTAAAGCTGAGAATGAACCGAGAACTGGATCGCTACAGAATTTTTTAAAGACATCTTCCTCCAAGGCACCTGCATTTTCTAAGTGACTCATCAACAAATAGGCATTTATTAATTAGACAGTTCCTCAGCAAGGAAATTGAAATTGTTGAAAAACACTTTTAAAATTTCTCGATATAGTATATTTAGAGTTTGTATATTACAAGCAAAACTACTAGTACATTAAGACTAACAATAAAGCCCAAAGTGAGTAGCTAATAACTAAAGAAATAATATGTTTTAGAAACAAACTAGTGTCAGAAACTGTGTTTTTTGTTTTTGATTTTTTAAAAGTTGCTAGTGATTTCTGTAGGCATCAGTGTGCCAGTCCATGGCACTTTAAAGGGAACTTATGTTCAAATAGCTATGAACACGTGTCACTAAAGGACCACGGGTTTGTCTCCCAAAGCTGAGACATCCCAAATTACTCTTCATGCTTGAAAATCACAGACTAATCACTTTTTGTTTCAAGGAACAATTTTATGAGATGTTAGCATAGGCTCAAAAGTGAAAGCAAAAAAAAAAAAAAAAAAGTCCTCCTGACTGAAATGAACCAAATATGTTTCCAAAAGGATGCTCACACGCTTCCTTTTTGTCTTACTGCTATGAGGATATACTACTGCTACTGTCGTAGTAGGATATCCTTTTGCATTTCAAACATAAGGCATAGGGCATAAGACGAGAGAGCGAAAATGATCAGGAAGTAAAYGTTGTTTGGCCTTGTGTATATATAACTACCCACGTTTCACCACAACAGCTGCATGTAAATACACWCTTGTATACATAAACACACACTTTTTTTTTTCCAAATTGCAAACCTGATCCAGGCATTTTTTCCCAGCTACACTGTTGGAGAGAGGGACATAACATTTCTTCACTGGCACATAATTAATGTATAAGCAGTAAGAGAGTTCTGTCATGTACTCTTCTGAGATTCAGAGAAACTGGAGCAAAGAATATACAGTCTTTCATTAGGTATATTTACATGTAATTAGGTATATTTACATGTTATGTTATAGCCCTTCTTTTTCCTTAATTCATGCTTTTTTGAATTCTAAAACCTCAGTTAACAGCAAARAGAGTGCCAAAAGAAGCCTTGTCTGCACCAGATACAAAGATCTGTTAACCCCAAATATGTCTGAATTAGTTCTTTTCCTAGAACAAAATTCTAGAAAATCCTTTAGATTTTTTTTGTATTTTCTTTAAATTTCTTTATAGCCCACTATAACTTGATTCATTTTTGATATTTAAAATTTTGAGTAAAGGTTTGAGTAAATGCCTTCACTTTGCTAGACAGGAAGAGATTAAATATTGGTGCAGTTCCACTCTTAGAATTAGCGTTTCTTCCTCCATTTCTAGTTTTGTAATCAGATCAATATACTTTGTTTTGTTTTGTTTGCCAGGAAAAAAAAAGAAAGCCTTATGTCTAAAAACGTATCTCTAAAAACCCATCTTAATATTTAGATAAATATTCGTACTTCTTTGTTCCTAAACCTGATAATCTGCTATTTCCTTACAATATCTTAAAGATTTTGGGATACAGTTAAACTGGAATTTATATAAACAATGTTTCACTATTAACTGCTAATTCATCTTGATCATATTACTATAAACTTTCCATAGTAAAGATTACTGTTACTACATTGCACTCAACATACAAAGCTTTACACATTTAAATGTTTGGGGGAAGGATGAAAATTTCCTGGTTGGTGTCTGTGTGGTGAGATTTTGTATTTATTCTGGTGAGATTTTGTGTTTATTCTAGATGGAAACACACTTTTTCAGGGCTGCAACACAAGCAGTTGAAGCCTAAAACATTTTTGAGTGAATGATTATGCCAACCTAACAATAAATTCAAAAGAAGTTATAAGCACTTAGTCTCTCCCTCCTCCAAACCAAAGGAGCAACAGCCAGAGTGGATTTGTGAAAAAATAATGTGAAATTGTTGTGAAGAAACAATGTGAAAAAAGATGACATCAAACTGATAATTGACTGTAATATTAAATTTCAAAATGGTCTTGGCAAATTGAAGAAATTGTCTGGAAAAAAGTTGCATTTTATGCAATAGCAATAAGCATAGATTCCACACTGAGGGCCAAAAAAACCCCAGCCTACATAACCGTTTGGCAGAAACGGATCTGGGGGTAACAGACCATGAACGCAGCATGAGTCAACAAGGTAACGCCACCGTGAAAAGGGGAACGCCACACTTGGTGTATGAAAACAGGTGCCTCCCGTAAGACTACGCTCCTCTCTGAGTAGAACTGCTCTGCCCAGTACCTTGTGAGGCAAGAATGCTGTGCCCCGTTTGGGACATTGCACTTCATCTTTTTTGATGTGGCTGAGTTGGAGATAGTCCAGAGAAAACCTATGTTTTTTTCTCATTTCCCTAAAATATGGCCTTTAAGGAAAGCTTAAATGAACCGGACTTGCTGAATATGAAGTAGAGAATACTTCAAATATGTATGCAGATGCTGCAAAAAGTAGAGAAACATCTGTCCTCTATTTTCATAAAAAAAAACCAAAACAAGTAGTGATTGCATTAGACATAAAGAAATTCTTTCTACTTGTAGAGATAATTAAACACTGGAGTATAACATCTGGTCAGGTTGTGGATTCTTCATCATTAGAGACTTTTAAGAACCAGTCAGACAAACATCTGTCAAAACTGACATAGGTACATTTGATCCTGCCGTCGGGCAGAGAATGGACTGGGTGATCTCTCACAATCCCTTCCAGCTAATTTTTTTAATGATTCTTTCTCTCTCTCTCTCTCTCTATTTCATTATAAATCTTTTCCCAGATTCTTTAACTGCCTTCTTGTACTGGACAAGAGCAACTTCAAAGAACAATTCAGAAAGTCGTGTTGACTTTTTGGAGGCCTTCCTTACTTTAGCCTCTTCTTTAACTTTTACCATGTAAGACAGCAATATCATGTGAATAACAGCTTTAAGCCTGTCCAGTTAWTTCTAATGCATCACATTTTTCTTTGGTTAATGTGTATATTTCACATGAGAAAAAAAATAYTTCTACAATATAAGTACACATACAGTATATTTACCATATGGGCTGTAATGAAATGATCAGGGGTGTAACAAACCCCCAAATTCCTACTCCTGCTTTTGAGGTAAAAAAGAGGAAAAAGGCAAATACTGAATAAGGACTCTGATTAACAAGCTACGATGAACCAAACTGCAGCTCCCAGAGATATTACCGCCCCTAGGTGCCCACGCTATCCTCCCCCAGAGTTTCTGCCTCCCTGTAACGTATGGACAAAAGGGAAGACAGGCCGTTGCTTACCAGCAGAGTTCACAACCCACAGCAGTAACATCAGTGCCACTGGGGTTAGATGATTCTTGTGCTTGTCTGTTAGGGGTGGTGGCTGAGAAGAGGTCTCTCATTGCTGCTGCCATCTCCATTTTGCAGCTAGAAACATCAAAAAGAATGGACAGACAACCGCAGCCAGCAACAGARGGCCACTTTCCTTCTGCCTCCTGCAGTCCATGCTCACAGACCCCAGCAATCCCCCAAACTGGAGCAGAGGGGTCATCCAACCAAGGCACCCCTTGCCCCACCTGTGGGGAAAGCAAGCAACCCAGTGGCTCCCAAAGCAGCTGTACACTGGCAGTGTGACCCCGTTTAAATACAGCGTTCTGCCCCGTTTGTTTCTCTATCCCATATTTTAAAAGGGTCCCCTTTTCACTGTGAAAACCAACACARAAGGAACTCAGGAGTGTACAAAACTGGTCTCCAGAGTTTTTTCAGTTTCTAACTCTTTTTACTCGCTCCTTTTCAGAAGGCAGGGCAAGGGGAACATTCAATAAAAATTTTTGAAGACATGCTATGAGCTGCTTCACATTTAAGAGCTTAYTGAGATTTTCAATTAAATGAGAATAAATCTTTTGGGGATGGAAATAAAAGTAACTCTTAATCAGCCTGGCAGTATTACACACAAATACATTGTATTGCCTACATTGCAAAAGCTGAAAAGGGTATTTACTAAGTATTCCCTAGCAAGTACTGTGGTGCATTATTTTCTAATTCACTGCTATGCTGGCAGCTCAGTTTTCAAATAATGATTAAGTGAATCCATTAACATTTCTGTCACTTCCATTTTAGTTTTATAGAAAATTTTCTCTTTTAAAAAGAATAAGTATAGTCAAACACATACTCTTATGTTTCTGTATTTTCTATGCATATATGATTAAAGAATTTAATCAGGGCAGAATTTTCTATCAAAGTAAAGCTAGCTACATTATCTGCATCACAAGAATTTCATCACTGCTGCATCAATTTCTTCAGTGCTGGTATGCAGAAACTTCTCTGCCACYGCTATCTCTAGTGAAGAATGACTTCTGTGCTAAATTTTGCCTCACTAGCACATTTTCATTTCCTACAGAAATCAGGTGGTCAAATGCCTAAGCAGGGAGAGCAGGATAAGGAACTTTAACTGATGCAGAATCCAAATAGAGCATGTTCTCATGTCCACTAGGGGGAGAAAACTGTGATTAGGATTTGTAATGTACTTAGAAGTCCAGGCTATACCTCAACAAAAAAAAGAGGTAAAAAGCACATCTTTTTTGCTGTTAAGATACCTCAGAGACTTAGATGCATCAATTGTAACAGYAGTCACAGCGAATTAGTTTTGAAACAATAATGAATTTTATTCTCTTCCTGAAATACTTTTTTTAAAAAGTAATAAAAATTGACTTAATTAATAAATATAGACTAATTTAATTATTATATGGATCACATTCTGTCCTTCTATTAATGTTGCATAATATCTTATTCCAAAACTAATCCTATTACTTTTAATAGGATGAAGCTCACAGTAAGACATAACTCAACATGAGTAARTAGAGAAAAAACATTGTTCCAGATGACAGAAAAAGATGTATTCAAAGCAACTGTACAGTATAACACATACTTACCCTTTGGCCTTTAATAACCTCATAATGGAATAAGAAAGAATAGAAAGAGAAACATAAATCATTTAAATGTGGCGTTAATGTGTAAAGAGTGCACTAATGTGCACTCTTTGTGTGCACATTAAATTCAGAATGTACGGAAAGAAGAAATTTAGCCCTGTTCTCATCCTGTTGGAACAGCTACTAAAAATGTATTTGACATTTAATGACAATAATGCGAGTTCTTCTTATGATAACTTTTATGGATAGTGCATCTTGTATTCTGTCATTCTAAGCAGGTATTCAGAACTACTCCCTTATTTTCTGACACTGTTTTTTTCACAAGTTTATATTCARTGTGGGGGAAAAAAAAACAGAAAAGAAAACAGAATGTACCGCACAGAAGTAAGTTCTYTTTAAAGAGCTTAAGATCTTTTTAAAATACAACTCAATTATACTTTTTAAAGTGTCAGCTGGGCAGATTTAAGACTTGGCATGAATTTTAACAAGCAGGTAGGACTAAAACTCACTACAGTTTGCAATCAGGGACATAAATTTAAGATCAGGGCCAGTTTTGGAGTTCTGTATAGATAGCCTACAGCTCTACTAACCAGAAAGGTAAAAATGATGTAACAGCTAAATGTCCACTAGATGCCAGACTTCCTTTGCAGAGCAGAGCAGTCACACAGGCTTTCCAAAAGCTTTATACAGATGGCCCCTGTGTTCTTTCTCTCACTGATGGAGTGGACACTAGCTCCAAATCCTGATGCTATCCAGATTCAGTGACAAACCCCCTGGATTCACCCCTGGTATCTCCCAGAATTTCCAAGAAAGGCAAAATACATTTCAAAAGGATTAAAAATATCAGTAAGAAGAATTGGGGTGSGGGGAGGTGGTGGTTCTATGTCCTTCTTTTCTGAATCAGCTGAAAGCTCCCAGTGAAGAGACCGGGATGAATTTTGTGATTGACTTAATCAGCAGACAAACCTAGCTGAACAGCTGCAAGGACGACTGCTGACTCTGCCTCCCGGTGCGATCTCCGACAGGTAGGTGATCTCCAACCTCCGCTATTGTCACACAGGCCAGGCAGCAGCTCAAAGGATTGACTTAAAATTACACTGGGGCAATATTTGGGTTTGATTATCTTGCATCTGTGGTTTACCAGCATGTGTGAGAGAGGCTTGCAGAGAGCAAGCATCCCTCCAGTGGGGAGGTGTGGAAGGGGAGCAGGGGCTGAGGGGGCAGCAGCTCTCCCACCAGCGGTGCTGGGCCTGGACACGCTCCGCCTCGCAYCACGGGGCAGCGGCGGCACTAGCGCGCCGCGCCGCGCACCAGCAGGGCCGCACACCACTCCAGTACAGTTCAGCATGCCAGTCCCTCACGCTACTTGTGCTGAAAAGCAACGGCACCACGTAGAGCTTTTCTGTTCAGACCTGCATCACCCCTAGGAAAAAAACGTGGCAGTTAGACGCCACTTCTGGAGGGCACCAGAGCTTTGCCGTGCTTGTAACCGTGTTAAATGGAGGGTCYGGTGCTCTGACTCCTTCATCGTTCAGTTCAGTAGTCCTCCGTGCTGTGAGTAGGTGCCTTAATTTCAAAGGACTGCTTGCACCAGCAGGAAATACCTGCTTTGAATAAGGACCTCTGGCAAGGTAGAAGCTACAGTAGCTAAATCAACTATTTTTAACTATTAACTATAGTACATTAAATATTCAAAAATGCCTAACTGYATTATTCAAAAGCCCTTTCCTGAATTTCAAATACAGTAACAGATATTAAACCTTTCTGAAAAATACAACAGATAATTACCTCAAAAAAGACCACTACTGGAAAACAGTAACTGCTTTCTTCTCTATATGGTAACATAATACAAATTGTTTCACATGTTTCAACAACTTTGAAACTAATGCATTTTCTTTAGTTTTATTTTGATAAGTTCTTCAGGATACATACACACACATATTTCTTCTCTAGACACTCAAATTTTTCCTCAGGGTCTGAGGGCCCTATTCAGATTTACAGCTTGATTTTCAAAGAGAAGCTCATACAGCTCCCACTGAGTCTGACCAGAGATCTAGGCACTCACACTTTTTGAGAATCAAATCCTAGAAAATCACTTCCAACATAAGTTTTCTGCTCACCTACCAGCTTTGCCCCACAGTCCTGCAATGCACTATACACTGGAGACACTTTGAGATCAAACCGCATAAGCATAAATGGTTCTGCCCGTCTCCTGCTCATTGCTGGTGAATCCCTAAATCCAGCAAAATTCCGAGGAGGATACTTTGCATCAACATAATCATCGTACATGAAAAGATTGCTGCCAGACTAAGCTATGGAAGCATGGTRTCAGACAGAGATTTATTTTAGAACTCAGTTTTCCTCCTAAGTAAAGAAGAAAAACTACAAAATTAGCTATTAGTAATAACATACGCGGGGAAAAAAAGTTATTCTCTAAACATGTTAGAGGTACCAGCCATTTTACACTGGACAGACCCTTGTAGATAGAGACATTTCTTTATTCATGTATCTCAGTGAGTGGTAAATGAGGCATGCTCACAGAAGTTATTTGGGATGGAAATTAGTCTAATTAGTCCATCCAACTTAGGAGTAACACTATGAGGCAAGTTTGCAGAAGATGGGAGTTAGAGTTAGCAATAGAAACAGTAGTGGAAAAACAGAGTTATGCACTTTCTGCAGTTAAGCAGAATATTTATTTGAGGCTTCATTTGACAGAATAAACAATAGGTGAGGGGACAGTTCAAGCAAGCAAACAAGTTTAAAGGGTTTTTTTTTTTTTTTTTTTTTTTTTTTTTTAGAGTCTGTAAGTGGCCTCCTACATAATCTTACCATAGTTTCCAACTTCATCTTTTGTAATACAGTAAACAGTAAAAGTTACTCCATTACTTCAGAGTTTTCTGAATGGGGCAGGGCAATATGTGCCAAATCTAAACTATACTAATAAAAATTGGTAGCTTTTAAGTTGGTGAATGCCTAAGGATAATTTTGAAATAAGCTTCTAGGATATGTATATGTATTTTATACTGGCAAATCTTTTAATCTGCGAGAATCACATCTAGTAATGAATCACATTCTTGGAGTGAATAATTTAGCCCTTGACGCCAACCTCTGAGGGAGAATATTGTGGTCATGGTGTCTGAACAGTGTGGTAGCTATGGCTACCTATATAATTCTTAGCAATGGAAAAAAAAGTGACAATGACATTAAATTTAATCAGGTTCCCCTTTTCTGTGGTTCCCACTGGGATGAGCCACTAGTGTCTTGCCTTAAATATTCAAAGCCTTCAAAGTTTGCATGTGTTCATATACTGGGACAATATCCTGCTAATACAGAACAATGGATCTGTCATGTATTTCTCCTGTGAGTAGCCGTAAGTCTGAATTTAGTTAGTATAGGGTATTATGATTGCTTCTTCTTTAGCAATTGTCTTTACATTAGTCTTCACTTAGAAGGAAGAAGAGCAGTAATGAAATGTAGGCAAAAATACAATGAACTTGGCTATTTTGGTTTGGAAATATGAAGCAAAGGACTGTGTCTTCTTAAAAAGATCCAGCTTTATTTCCAGTCACACTTCATCTGATATGAATGAGCTGGTACTACATATCACATGGCTGAATACATTTGGGAAACACGATCTAACATATATTTAGGAAAAAGAGCTTAGAATCAAGTTTGAGTGGTTCAAATCCATGAATGCTGAGGCTAATTTTTGTATTTCATTTCCAGAGCTTTGCAAAATGTGACTTTTAATAATAGTCACTAATGCACATACTTTTATTTGGATTTTTTAATCTGCAGTAAAAGTTAGTATTGTAAAAGGTCGTGACTGACTGTAAATATTTGTGAATGTTGATTTGAAGTAGATATTTAAAAACTTGCTCCTTAACATTTTGTTTTGCCTATTTTTAAGCACAAAAGGAAAAAAGGAAGGTTTTTTTTGTTTCTTCAGTTTTGCTATGAGATTTGGAGGTACAATCTCACAGCAGGTAAAAATGCCACAATGAAAAAATGTTGCCTGTAACGCTTGCTGTAAAGCACATTTGACAGAAAATTGTTTCCTTGTTTGATATTTCTTTGGAGAGTCCCTGTGATTAGGAAATGCTCAGATCATGATCATTTTATATTTGTTATCAGACTTCTTGGTAGCTGAACGGTGCTGATCTCTGACTATCTGACACAGTAAAGACAGTTCTGAAAACTTTCTCAGAGAATCAGGGCCAAGATTTTGAAAATGTCCCTACTGAGGGGTACCTTCACTCATGCTCGTACTCATAAAAGAATATAAGCAAATAAGTGAACACATAAGCACCTGCAAATATTTCCACATACAAACCAATATACACCTGCGAATAGGTGACTAACTTAGCATGTTATGTTCTTAAAATCTATCTCATTAAATTGCATTCAATTTGCTCTACTTGTTCTATTTGAATTTAAACTAACCAAAACGTCACTCTATTCCACAGTACAGAACATCATAAATTTTCATAAAGGAAGCAGGATGTTATTCACCTTTTTTTATTTTCCTAGGTTGTTATATGGTTGTATATGTATTTTCTTGCTGCCTGAATACTTCCTATAATTATGATGTGTACATGTAAAAAAAATGTTTCCTTCTCTTGCTCTTTGTTTCTAGCATTCAGAACAGATCAAGGACAGAGCTTTACTTCATTTCTTTTATGTCACTTAGCATTAGAAAGTTAGTTATCTGCCAATCATGCAGCAAAGACTACCTGCTCTTCCTTTCACTTTTGCATGTTTGTGTTTTGGGTGGATAACCAAGCTCCATGGCGTGGCCCAGGGCAATCCCTGGAACTACACCATACCAAGCACAACAGAACAGAATATCCTTTTAAGTTTAACTGATAATAAGATCAGCTTTTTAGGCATAGTCTATCCCAAAGGTGTCACAGAAATGCTTGCCCATGCAGAAGCAAGAGCAGGACTGTATATTTCAGGTTTCCCAGACACACTTGCTTCCTCCACATGGAAATTTTTTCCAGGTTGGATTCAAAGAATTTTTCCCAGGTCGCCCCACTTAATGGCAGTTGCTTGTTCTGAACGCACATTTCACACCAGTGGCTTTTACCCAAGCACACACTGCTACCGTAGCACACCAGCAGTACACCGTTACAGCGTTCCCTGAATGTAACACACGTACCGAGATTGGAGTTTCGGTCTCCCCATGCATGTGTGCTGCATAGCGCACGCTTCTATCGAGGAGATCCCAGATAAAAATGGCAAACCTACTTGACACTTCTGGTAATTAAGGATCAAGAGTTAAATGAATACAGCTTGCTCTTCTGTTTCCTGCTGCCTCAAGACGTAGGTGGTCCTGATGATGACTTACCTTCATTGCCCAACCCTGCTGCAATATAGCTTTTGTTTTGGAAATCCATCTGCATTTTTATCCTACTTTTGGTCTTCTTGTATTCAGATTTTGACAGGACCGGATTTTTTTTTGAACATTTTTATAGTCCTATTTCATTTTAACATATGTTTTGCTTCTCATTTTTCCTCAAATAAAACCCCCAAAACCTCTTACTGCCACTTCATAAGCTTTGCAAGATTGTATCACTGCTATGATAAAGCCAGAAAAAAAAGGCTTAGGGGAATAATCACCCCAAACCTATCAACACCTTAGAGTTACGTCTGGTCTAATTAAGACTCAGTAATGAGCTACATGTTAAGGTACAGAACAAAATAAAGCATGTTGGGAAAATTGAAAGAGAGGTTTACCTCGTACTAAGTCAGAATTTGCCAGTCAAGTCATGCAGGAGATGGGATCTGGTTTCACCAAACAACTTTTCCAAGTCCAAAAAAATGACACAAGTTTAATCTGTTTAGAGGAGTGTTAGATCTTTCTTCTCAACAAGTTAGTAGCAAATATAGGGCTGGGCAGGTTGGTTTAACGCCACAGTGCCTCCAACACTGGCTGCACACTTCCTATCTTTCTGTTAGCACCAGTGTTTCCTTCGTAGCTTTGAGGCTGCAAGGCAAGTCAGCTCAGTTTGCTGAYCCAACCGAGAGCTAAAAAGAATGGGGGAGGGGTCATTTTTTTTTAAATCAGATTAATTACTCAAGGACTCAAGCTGACACAAGAGAGGGAAACTGTGAGAAAACAGAGCCACCCATTTTGGCAGGAAYGGGAAGCATAATTGGTTTAATCATATTGTGAAACTACAGAGTACATTTTTGGGAGAACACAGCACATACACTTCAGAAATGAAAGATCAAATCTGCTCAGAATCATGAGATGAGTTAGAAAAAARATAGCTATTAAAAAACTCAAGCTGAGCTATAGACCATATGGGAGAACCCAGACCAATTTGATAGTGATAGCAGGAAAGTATCTACCCACAATCAGCTAGTTCTAGAGAGGAAAAAAAACAGATTTAATCTTAGTGTAAGTGGATTGTATGTTTTCTTTCATCTTTATCTTTTTAAAAATGATTGTAACTGTATTTTGTATGTAATAAATGAATGGGTTTTTTAGCATTTTTCTCTGGGTTAAGGGTAAATGTCTAATAGGTAAATGACTACTATCAAGACATTTCTTGCCCAGTCATGTGACAAATCTATAAACTGGGTCACGTAGCTATCAGAACAACTCTGGCGAGCCAGTACGTTCTTAGAAGAACTCAGACAATAAAAAGATGTTTCCCCACAGAAACGGTATTAACTGCTTTGGGAGCAGATATCACAGAGGCTAAGAGGAACAAATGTCTTCCAAGGAACAGGCACCACAGGTTTCCTGACAGCCTGCAAGGTGATGGGTACCACAACTGAACCCCAGAGATGCTGGGGTCATTCAACTATTTCATTAGAAAAATATTATTCTGTCTTCCTTGGACAGACCATATCAACGACTGCTAAAGCACCACTCAGAATTGGCCAGTCGCTTATTGATGCTTATTGTAATACATCTTACCATGAACTTGTCATAAAGACTTTTTAGCTGGTTGGCAGGTCCGTGTTGTGCTACATGTAGTAATGTATTTTATTGATGATATGATACACACTGATATGCTTATTTCTCATTTGGAAATCACAGACACACCATTGTGACCAAAAAAMCAGCTTACTACAAAAAGAAATTTACTGTAAAAGAGAACAGAAAAGCAGGTTATGAAAAATTATATTATAGAAAGACATAAATTCAAATATTAGGATATCAGTTTGAACTTTATCAGAAATGCCTACTGAAATGGCTAGAAGAAAGCCTAAGTGAAGTTTTTCTAAAAATCAGTTGTGGGCCAAGAGAAACATGCCAGGTACCTTTTTTTTTTAAACCTTCAAGATTCAAGTCAGGATTTTAGCACTAATACAGCTTTTTTAGCATTAATACAGCAGAGTCTAACTTCCTTTTTACTTCTAAGTTGAATTACAACATTGTCATACTTTATTTTCTTTCTGGTTTGACAATCAGGTCTTAGTGCAGGTTTGTTTAAAAATCATACATTTTCCACGTAACTGAATACTCTCAGGCTTTGTTAAACTAAGAATGCTTAAGCCACCATTTACTGAGTAYGGATGCAGGATCCATTGAGCGTACAGCATAATACCTAAACTTACAGTGACGCATTTGTTCAATTTCTAGTGAATGCAGAGAGTCATGTTTCATATACCCTCTGTCAGAATTTGACTCTTAAGAGTACTTCACCAACAGTTTCATTATCATTATGATCATATTTATCTTCAAAGTCATAATATGCACCTAAGACTGAAATGAAGATCAGTACACACGTCTACACTGAAGGATCTATGCATGTTTGTGTAAGCATCCATACCCCATTTATCAGCTTCACTCCTTGAACTTTCCCAGGGGAGGCAGAAAACGTTTTAGATAAAATAGCCAAAGTGCCAAACCTGACCCTGAATATGCGATCTCCGAAGAGGTAAAAGCACATAAGAAATTGAAGAATTAGTATAATGCATACTACAGTGAATAATTCCTAAGTGTAGTAACAATTTTTAAAATATTCATACAATCAGTGAAGACATTTAAATCAGAGGAAAGTCTTGATCATTACCGATGGATGAAAGAACCAGGAAGAAACTTTTGAAGCAAGGCAGTTAAGACGACTGGAAGGTTTTTGTTTCGATAACAGGGTTAGAGAAGATGTAGATTCAGGCAGAATGAAGGGTCGGACCCCCACCACCCCACAGTACCTGTGGCACAGGATCGTATCAGAGGGAATTCTTGCATAACATATAATCTAGACTTCAGATGATGTGGTTAATGGGCCACAGATTAACATGCTTTCTCTTCAGTTGCTTGTTCCTCCAGTCCTATCATAAAAACCACACATACTCCAACTATCCAGTATTTAAGACTAATTCCCTCCTCAGGCAAGCTCCGGTCAATCATGCAATCTTATTTGAATATGATGATTAAAACAGCGGTTGGCCACATCTAAAAGTTCATCCCTCGACTTCCTGCCTAACCATGGAGAAATCACCTAACTTTGACTTGTTCTCTAAAGTATAAAAATAGTTAACAAAAGTGATGCTGCTATGAACTGAGGCTATGCAGGCTTTATAAAGGCATGAGTTTTTGTGCCAGATTCTCTGTGTCCCAGTGATAGCTCTCCTGGGGGGGAATAATGTAATAAAAAGGGTAAGCTGATAAGTTATCCTTTAGGATAACAATGTTCTTAACTGCTTTATCTATTTATTTTGTGGACTCATCTCAGGGGAACACACCCTGTTGGCCAACAGAAGGTTCTTTAATGGAGCTGTTAAAGTTGACTCCAAAGTGCACCTACTTGCATGTGCCTAGCGCTGACCTAGCTGATCCTTTACCAGCTCAGCACAGGGAAGCCCAGGGAGTCTGCTGCACAGCCAGGCTGTTTGTAGTTCACTCCAAAATGTGCTCCTGCAAATCAGTTTTAAAGCGAGTGCTGTGACCATGTTAAGCCCAGAGCATGAGCTACACATCTGCAGCTCCGAATGTCCTTCTGAGCTGACAGCTTCTGTCTGGCCTGATGCCAGGTGTGTCCTGAATCCCTTCAAAGTGAAGATTAGCTTTCCTGGGATGCTGAGGACCACAGGGATACCATCGCTGGCACAAACCAAACCGTAGCGCCTGGCCTGTTTAGCATCCTCTCTTTTGGCAGGATTTGGTGGCAACGTTATACCTTGCTCATGACTAAGTCATGGCAAATCTATCAGATTATGATAAAGACTCACTGTTCTTCCCCTTTGGCTAAAATAAACTAGTTAAGTCTGTACAGTTGGGTTTCTGATTTCAAGAGACAGCAAGTCCCCTGAGAACACAACAGCACATTTAGGAGAAACTGTTTTCTGTTTCACAGACCAACCAGCACAGACTCAAAATGACTTGAGAACAGACACATTGATTCTGCATCTCTTGTACCCTTCCAGTATTTGTACGCTGGCTTGTAAACTGCCCGCTTCAGAAGCGGCCACTCTCTTCATCTCACTTCAAAGCCTGTGAGATGTATAAATCCCTCAGCCTGATAAAGCATTGGAGCTCCAACTTGCCAACATGATATGAGGAAATTTTATCTGCAATGTTTAAATTAAGGATATCTATGGGAAATCCAGGAGCCCCTGAATCATTTAGGAACAATTAACATGATAAGATAATGAAGAGTCAAGGAGGAGAGGTAATTATAAAGTGATAAGAAATAGCATTAGAGGCTAAGGATAATTTCATATAGCTGAAATTCTGCTTTACACAGTTTTTGCAAATGCCACAAATAACAAATAATTTACAAAAAGCATCACAAAATATGAATACCACTGGTCTTAGCAATAGTTACACAAAAGTAAAATAATTTCTGAAAGAGGACTCCAGCAGATGAAAACACTCTTGCACATGCATTTTCCTAGTGTGATTCTATTCTAAAAGCTGCTAAGTAAAATCCATAACTTCTCTTCTAG
Organism: Rhea americana; assembly: GCF_003343005.1. NCBI lineage: Eukaryota > Metazoa > Chordata > Aves > Rheiformes > Rheidae > Rhea > Rhea americana. The sequence continues at coordinate 2,178,606 of NW_028185672.1, read as the reverse complement.
GCTTAGCATAATAACTGACTAGATGACTAACGACAGGAATATATTTGCAGTGCTCACTCCTCCCGGTGACCCTGTAGGACTACAGCGTCTCTGACAGGWGCGGATTCTGCACAATGCTGGCATGAAAACTGTCTGCAACTTCCAACTTCTTCAGCCTTGCATTAAATGTATTTTAGAGGGAAGGAGAAAAAATATCTTCCCTTTTCATAACAGATCCTTGTGAGACCAAAAAAGTACCTCTGCCCTTTGAGAGCAAGAAAGTATTTAATAACTGCTGCTTCTCAGTCTCTGGGAGAAAGTCTACTCAAAACTGCAGCTTAAAATGATCTAATCAGGATCAGTTTCTGCATGGGATGCAGAAAAAGTTATGCCTGCCATTCTTAAAACCCCCCAAACACTGATAAATATTTATACTTTCCAATAAAGCAAAAGGACAGAGCTGCGCCTGAGTATTGAAAGAACCCTTCTCTAGTTTTTGCAAGCAAACATGTTATGCATGAATATGTTTATCAGTTGCAGAATTCTGCAAGATTTTACACTTCCATATTTTGCTTTCTTGCACCATAATATCAATATTCATRCAGTTTGGACTCGGAAGAATATTTTCTCTCTCTTTCATATCTTAAAAGGGCAAATTTAGTTTAGAAAAGAGGAAAAAATTTGCTGGTAAGCTTGCTGAGAGAGGTAGACTGCTTAAAACTCACCAAGGACTCACTAAACACAATATATCACTATTTTTTCATATTTCGTAAGAGCTAGCTAGTTTGTGATTACATGTTTCAGACATTCATCTTTGTATCTCTATGTCACCACATGTTAACTGAAATTATATATAAATATATACATATATTTACCAGATCACAGCTGGTAAGAGCTAACGCAGAGTTGCCTGCTAGGAAACTTTGGCCTATTCCTATATCTTGTTGGTACTGTGATAGAACAGACTCCACAGACAAATAGTGTGTCATTTCTCACATCATGCCCATTACAGCCTTTGAACCTGCAATTCTAAGAAGAGCGGCATGTGGTCATGTGGTTGTACAGTGAACCTGCGTCAGTCAGGCCAAATTACTGGTCCAAGGCAAGGTTTTTTGTTGTTTGCTAAAATGCACTCTCTGACTCAACTTAACGATGTTTGCTTTTGTGCGATGTTGGGAAAATTGTTCCTGGTAAATAACAAGTATTTAGCGAGCCTCTCACAGATTAGATATGTCAGCTTCTACAAGTCTGAACATTTTGAACGGGAATAACGAAGAGGGACGTTCATTCTCAGTTGCCCCCCTTAATAAAATTGTGCATTTCAGAAAACAGCTTAGAGCAGTGGAAGTGGCAACACAACGCACATAACTTTCTTGACGATACCCCTTCAACCTTTTTACATGTGAAAGGGTCTCCCAAATAGTGCAGACCTGACTCCTGTCCTCCCAAGACATTGACGAATGTCTCCGAGCAGTGCTGGGTTCAAGTGCTGGGATTCCTGACGCACAGACTGTACATGACTCTTCTCCCAGATGCAGTATCAAGAGCTAATGTGGCGACAAGACGCGCCAATCCCTAAGGTTCAGTGTCTGGTGGTTAGACTCATTACAATTAGTCAACTTGATATATTGTTTACAATTTACACCAAACAAGCTTGGGGCTAATTATGACTTAGCTAGTTTGTCTCTTTGATGTCAAGATCCTCTGCAGGAGGCCCAGCTAGTGAACGGAAACTACATTTAGTGTCAAACTCAGGTACAGAGAATCAACATGGCCTTCAAATTCAACTGTAGCTATGCAAAGTCCTCAGACATTAAGACTGATATTAACGCAGCTAATGGATTTGCATTCAATGGATTTATTTCTACGTCCTCTTAAAACACCAGCTATCTAGGACAGCGGTGGTTAGGAAAAAAAAATCTACTGGGAATGTCACTCACTGCTCAGTGAGTTCAGACACAGCTAGGCTTCATACACACAAAATACAATGAGAGAGTCCCACATTGCTTACACTGAAATTTATGGATTGCATTTCTGACTGAAGTTGCATTATTATGAAGGCTAGATCATAAAGAGGGATGATTTGACTCCTTCATTTAGAATTCCAAGTTGACTCTGCCATGATGTGGCTAAAATAATGTGTTAATGAAAACTACATGAATAGGCACGCAATTGTGTTTATTATACAATTTGATTTATTTCAAATCACAGAAATAATAAGTAAAGGTTTTAAAGAGGAAACTATATCTAGTGCAAAAAGAAGGGTGGGGTGAAATAAGAAAGTAAAGAATTTCCACAGAATGTAATGCTCCTTCTCTTGAGGAGAATGCTAAATCACAAAAATCCCCTTTGCTGTGGACACAACTGCCAGATAACTGACCTTGACACTCACTTTCACCTTTGGCACTGGCTGCATAACTCAAACTATAACTGATTATTCCATAGGCATGCCCAGAATGGCAAGAAAAGTTGCAGTGAGAAGAGTGTAGCATCATATAATCTCTCTCAAAAACTTCTCGATCAAATTTGCCTATTTTGTAACTGCAAGGTTTTTTAACCTTCATTCTTGCAACTCAGCGCAGGAAAAAAAGCTTCGTACTACTTTTAACTTCACAACAGTGTTAAAGAACCTGTAACTAGAGCTCAGCTGACACATACTACGGTGAATCACGAGACAAATTAGAATTCCCTTTGTTCTTGCATTGCTGGATGGAGCCTGTCCTACTTCTTGCAGAAGTAAAAATGTATATCTACTCCCACAATAAGGCAACGTGCAGGAGGAAATGTGAATTTATTCACTAATTCGTATTTTATAATTCTAACCACATGTGCATTATTTACAACATTTAAAAAACATAATCAGAATTAAAATTCTAGCAATTAATTTGTTTGCTACCATACAATTCCTTAAATCAAACCCTTCACATTTTAGTGGTTCATTATTCAACTTATCTTTAACAGTGTGGTTAGAATTCATAGGTTATCTGAAATAATGTAAGAAACGCATCTCAAGAAAACAATTTTTAAGACTTCATGGAAATTCTGAGTTTTTTAATCATTCTGAAGATTGTAACATTCTTATTTTTATACCTGATCTTACAGTCTCAGATTTGAAAAACAAAAATAAAAAAGATCCCAGCCATGGCCTTACTGATTGTGCATTCAAAGCTGTTGAACTTTGAATAAGGAGTGTGAATTCAGTGGAAAAGGCCCCTCATTTCTCACTGCAAAGTTAAGAAACAAGAATAACAGCTTATTAACACCAGATTTCCCAGTAAACTCTGCTCTGTTTCCGAGCAGTAAACCGATCAATCCATACAAAAGTATCTTAAAAWTTTTAAAGAATGTTAAAGGCAAAGCTACAAACAGTTTGAGCTTTAATGTATTTTTATGTAATTATAGCAAAATTTGTTTGGATACAGAGGCAAAATTAGGTTAACGGAATGGATAACAACTGCTTTCACGGAAATATTAAAATAAGAGTGGTAGTTCAGACAAGACGATGCCTATTAGTGCCACTTTCCTTGTCTGCCTCCCAAAAAATATTTGTGAGTAGCACCAATGAGGAAAAATCCCAGGGTTGTTTTGTCAGAAAAAACACCATGACTAAAGTGAAATCAATCAATTTTGCAGATCTTATTTTTAAAAGATATTTCATTTGTTGATTTATTCCTTYATATGTTAAAGGAAAGGATATGACCCAAACTTGTGGTCTGAAATTGGATGCAAGCTTTCCCCACCATTTAAAGTAGCCAGCCAGTTTATCTGCCAAGACAGGGATTAACCACAGCTTTCAGACCCAAGGCTTGTGTTAACCCATCTTTGCTACGGAGAGAAACTATGCACTGACAGGTGAAGACTCGGAGCCCGTCAAATTGAAGCATCAAGACCTGTGAAAATCCTGATGAGGTTTCTCACAAGATTTTATCATAAAGGAAGAGCTTTGCAGTGGATCTGTTTGGGGAATAGTATGCTGGGCCAAATTCTTCACAGGGACTAACTCAAATCCTCCTGAAACTGCATGTGCCTATCTGAGAAAAGAACCGTGGTCACAGCAGTTTTTCAATAGTCAAAGAAACGTGTCGGTATTCTTTTACTGTAGGTACCTCTACTGGTTACAGATGGGCTTTTCCATTTCTTTTAAAGATGAGAGAATCATTGTTTCGCTGCTATGGTTGCTTTTATTTGATATGTTTATTCCACTTGAAAATCTCTGACCTCTGCATTCTCTGTGTGATTAAAAAGAACAAAGCAGTGAAAACTGATCAATAAAAGGCTACAACTCTCCTAGCAAAGCAGTTACAGGCATAGGGAACTTGGGCAAGTTGAAGAGTATGCCCTTCGAGACTAAATACCTCTTCTTTCTGGTCTTTTAACACGTTTCCCTCACAGGAACTCACCGCTCTCTTCCTCCACCGAGTAAATGCACCTGGCCAGCTGGTAGCAAAATCATACTTCCACCTCTCCTGAGATAAAAGGATAAAGTTAAAGGAATGTTATAATTCCTTTATAACACGAGAGCCAGCAGTCCATCTGAACCACCTGAGTTCTGTTGCTGCAGGACAATAATAAATGTCTGCTTAAAGTGCAAAGATCAAGTGCTGGGAGAGCAAGGTCAGATGCYTTACATGACATCTAATGTGACTGTCATTTCTCAGACTCACCAGCTAGTGGAAACATGCGACGGGATGAACCAATGACGACGGTATTATGTCTGACATTTAAGCAAAGTCCAGTAACTCCATCAGCGCCACAGGATTAGAGATCTAATTGACATTGTCTAACGAATTCYTCAGTGGCATGGCATTTATGTTCAAAAAAAGTGTTAAGCTGAGCCTAGTGATGAACTCTTAGGAAAAATATATCAAATTCTCATTTTCTATTCCTAAATAGTCTCATGAATTAATAAAAGGTTCCATCCAGGCATATCTATAAATAATGGAACAATGTTTTGCTGTTTTATTGAGAATTACCTCTCTATATGTTTTAAAATTTGGCTCTAGGGAAATACTGTTGTCTGTATTAAACTCCCATCCAAGATCATGAGAATTACACAATTCAATTTTTTTGTTTTAAAAATCATTATCAATTTATTTTCTTTGAAGAGTGTATCACCTTATGATTGTTTCACCATATTAGTGACAGACATGAGCTATCAAGCATTGATTAAAGGAGTAGAAAATATAACTTCCTGGGAGACCGAAGACCTCAACGCACATCAGTTAAGGTTACTTGATCACACTCTCTCGAGTATCTCTAGGCAGAACAGATTGTTCTTCAGTCGATTAAAATAGAGCAATTACAAAATGCAACAGTTGAAAGTCAATATTGGACAAACTCCATGGCAAAATTAGATGTCCATTTTCCAATGGACCACTGACATATAGTGGTTAACATTTTAAAACACTAACCACTCAAACAGTTCCCAAAAATTGCGATGAATTTTTCTGTTCCTCACAACTTCTAAATGAAGCTGATTTTATTTTTTCCCTTCCCTAGAAAAATCAAAAAAAGAGTCAGGAAGTCCAGCAACCTGTGTAACACCAAAGAATCCTCCAGACTACTTTGCTATGATTTCTGTCTGCTCGTATAAAATAAACATTTCCAGTTGGATTTGGATTTCACCACTCATGTGTGCTACCTTTCCTTAAAAATAAAATAAAATAAAATAAAATAAAATAAAACAAAATAAAATATCTTTTCTCTAGATTCCTGACTTTGCCTCACTCCTATTCCTGAAAACTCTTAATACCATGCAGATAAATAAAAGCCTTGTCAGCTGAACATCCACTGACATGGGGTTTTATCTGCCACTGAAGTCCACCTTCTTCATAAATGAGGTCTCCTAAATGCCTCTCCACGTCACATTCTGATCTCCGCCTAAAGGTCAGATCAAAGTGAACAAATGTAGGCAGATAAAGTTGAATGCAAAGGGGTCTGAGCTTTTTTCAGCTCCTGTGATTGACAGCTAAGGCCTTGCACAGTGACAGTGTCACTTGAGAGACCCTACAYTTTTTTTCCCAGGTTTTCTGCAGTCTCTGGTGTCACAGGGGGACAGCCCCCTGTGGTAATGCCAGGCTCCTCACTGTCAGGGGGCTAAGACCTGGACTAATTCATTGCGGTGCAGTTTAATTAAACTGCACCGGAGTTGTTTCCCTGGTAAAATAAGTGTGGGAAGAGAATGTGTGTCAAAAGAGACATGCCTCTTACTGTGTGTGCTTTATTGTTACACCACAGCTAATATATTGTGGGAATTCCCATGGAGTCAATGATAAACTATATTATCAAGCTCCATAAAATAGGCATTCTACTAGTGAGGGTTACTGTAGCCCACAATTCCATTAATCCTCCTAATTTATTATATTATAGCTGTATGTGAGGTCTCATAAATTTATTATAGCCCTTTCATCTTGATAAAAATGCTTGTTTCTCCTCTCAAATAAAACCCCTTATTATTTGTTGTGTCTGTCTCTAAAAATAAATGTATCAGCCACTTGCAAGAAAATATGATTATTGGCTGAGAAATATAAACTGCATTTGACATGTCTTCTGCCATAAAATTAAAGAATTTTATTAAACCTTACTTTCTGAGTACAAACACCAGTATATGAAGSTCCATTGAATTTTTATTTGTTTTGGTTTTTAGAGCATTGCACTCTAATATATATTACATCTTTACAAGTTTTTTTTATTATTATTATTTAAAGCCACAAAACCTGCATCTGTCAACTTTGCCTTTCATGAAAGAGCCAATTTTTGAGACTCAACATTATATGCCTCTTGGAAATTGATCTGGGTGGCAAATAAAATCGTTCCCTCTTGAAGGGCATTTCACATGAGTAAAATATACGACAGCAGGTTACRGCACAGTAATCTGTACTAACGTATTTTATGTAAGCTACTGTACATGCTAKGTTAGATAAGTCTAATGAAAATAAACTTTTTTCCCCAGAGTTTGTTTCCCTGAAGGAGATAAAAAGTAGGTTCTGTGTCTTTTACTGGGACTTAATGGTAGGGTAAAAAGTTTGCCTCTGCCACAGTCAAAAGACAGGAAAAAGTCCCCTACACAGTTCAAAGAAAAAAGGCAAAGATGATCTTGGTTTAGCAGAGTCTCACAATAAGCAGTGTCAAGTTTGGCTAGGGAACGCAGGAAAGACACTCAAGTGTCCCCCTAGGCCAGTGCCCTCTCTCTCTGGTGGTGGCCCGAAGTAGGTGTCTGAGTGACAAAAGTCCAAAATGTATGACACTTYCTCCAGCTGCTCTCTAAGCCTCTGGATATTTTCAGCTCAGAGAATTTACTGAGAGCGATGTATTTTGTGTATTTACTAACCCTCCACGGATCTGTTGTCGAAAAACATATCCAGTCTACCCTTGAAGCCATAAGCTTTTTAAATCCACAATATCTTCTGGCATGGAGATCCACGCACCTACTATGCATATGAAACATCTCCTCSTATTCATTCTGACCCTACTACCTCTTCACATCACGGTCCTAGATTTTCTGTTAGAAAAGACAACAAACCTTGCCTATTCTCTCCACATTACTCCTTACTTTGTTGGTATCTATTATCCTCCCACTAAGTCCCCTCTGTTGCAAGCTGAAGAGTTCAAGTCTACTCAATCATTCCTTGCACAGAAGCCATTCCTTGGATCTATATTTTAAGGATAGCATTTCCTCCTCCTATATCTTTCTTCCTTTTTGGATTCTGCTCCCAGTAGAATCCCAACCAAGGGATGTTACATGCTGYCAGTAAGCTTGTTATTTGATGACCACCTACTAAGCTAGTTCTCTTTGCAAGTAGAGCATAAGAGCTTATCCAGTGCAGCTGAAGTACGCAGCTTTATCAGTGAATAACCCCTCTTCTTAGCCCCTGTAACAAACAAGCCTGCCAGGTGGGTCAATATTTGTGCTGTTACTATTGCAATGGTGGTTTTTTTCCTGAATGCTCAGTTCTTGGTACAGTGTCTTTTTACTAAGACATGCAGTGGTTGAAAACTTAGGCAATAACTTAGAGAAAGAATCCTCTGTTTGTCCCCATTAGATGCTATGTTATTACATATGAAGGCCCACCCAGGGGTCATTAAAGGCTAAGAAAGTCTGCAGAAACATGAGGGACATCTGTATCATATAAGAGATACTTAAAGCAATAGTTAATACAGCTAGATGATGGCACAAGCAAGACACAAACTGGAGCTAGACAGTCCAGTTGGATTTGCTGCATTCCATATAGCTCCTCTCAGGTAACTCTGTGCACTTTGAAACCATGGAGCTGCACATGAGCACCAGGAAGGTCTCTGCAAGGGGCTTGCAAGATCGATGTGTCAAGCTGGCTCAGATAACTCCCAAAAGTCCCAGGCTTTCTGCCATAATTACCAGGAACAAAATGAAGCTCGTTTCACCAGAAGCGCAGAGAGCCAGCGTTTACAAAATAGCTCTTAAGACTGGAAATAGCTGCCACTCATGGCATTCACTACAGTAAACGTAGCATCAATATCTGATTCCCAATCCTGATGAGAAAGTTTGACGCACAAGGAAATTATGTTATGCAAAATTTTATGTCTGCTGAATAGGGAACTTCCCATCTTTGAGACTGGATAGTCCAAAGGAATCAACCAACCAGACCGCATTTGGACAAATGCTGAAACTAGCAGGTCACATAGATTTATACATTTTAAGAATTTGACTACTGTTAAAAACTATTTTTAATCATTAAAAATGATAATTGATAATATTAAAAATAATCAGGGAAAGATTTTGTAATGTGATATGGTTTTAAAAATGGAACAGAGAGCAAGGATAAGAAGGCTAAGAAATGCTCTAGTCAGAAACTCTACTGTGAAAGAGAGCTGAGTATTATCTTGAAAGCCAATTTTCTTAATTTCAGCAGTTTCCTGTTCTGCGTTAGAAAAAGTCGCTTTTAAAAAGACTATTATCCAAAGAAAACTAAAGTTGTTAGAAGAGTCTGATTTGGCCTAATTAACTGCAATAAAAGAAATGAACACGAAGCAAATTATTTAACAGAAAATCTGAGAGGAAAAAAGTATTGTTTTCCTAACAGCCTGAAAAATAATGACTGAGAAGGATTTCCTAACCTTGCTTTTGCTGAAGCCCTCAGGGAAGAAATAGGCAGATTTAAAACTGCACTGAGAGTGTCGCATCATGAGCCTGGGCAATCAGTAAAAGCAGAAACAACTCTAACAGAACAGTATCTAGTATCCACGCTGGCCCTTACCCAGTGCAGGCAGAGAAAACAAGGGAAAAAGCTCTGACTCTTCAGAATAGTTGATGTGCTTTGTCACCATCAGACAGGGAGAAAAAAGTGTTCCTGCTCAAGCTGTTTAGAGTAGCCTGATGAGAATTGCCATTTATAAATCTTTATGAAAAACCTTCACCTCGAACACGAAAGTCTGAGAGAAGACTCGCTTTTAACTTCACACGCTGATTTGTACTACAATATGTATTTGGATAACTTCACTAAAACTAACCAAATGACTGGATTTACTTTGGAGTAATGGAGATTCAAATGCAATCCATATTATAAAATCTGTTTCTTTGTACAGCAGGCAACAGACCTTGTACCGCTCTTCATTGAGCAGGATGGATACTGGACCATTAATTGCCTTGAAGTAACATCACGTTTCACAGGGAAGACCTCCCATCTTTAGTAGTGCAGCCTCCTGAAACAGTCACTTTTTTCCAGCAAAAATTGCCGGGTTTCTCATGCTGAAATGGCTCCATGGCACTCATTTTTTCCRTCGACAATTTATTATTAAGATGGGGGAAAAAATGTTCAAATTCAAAGTACTAGTTACTGCTTTCAGTATGCTGATGATCTCAAGTTCCAGTGAAATCATATTTGGCCATATAGGCCACGAATTTGCCATGTGACAGTACAGGGTGTTTGCTGCTTCCAGGATGGGTTGTCACATTTGGGAGACCAGTTCCCAGCCTTCCAGGACTTGGAGACTGGCCCAGCAAGAATCCTGTTCGGTACCACGTCTAGGTAAGAAGCAGGAATAGAAAACCTGATATCGAAAACTGGGTATCTTCCGCCTTCTTTTTCTATCTTGAACCTGKTTTTTTCCCCTAAACCATTTATATGATTAGAATACTTCAGAGTTATCCTTCATTGACCCTTGATTTAGGTGTGTGAGAAAGGTGTCTTCCTCCCCTGTTAGGTGTGGATTTTTGCTGGCCAACAGATTGTCTCCTGCCTAAAGAAGTCCTTTTTTAAYGCCTGCATCCAAATCCTACCTGTAATGACATAAAATCACTATGAGCTGCCAAGGTGAGATAATTTCTCATTTTGGAGAGCAGAAATTTCTCCTTTATCACTGAACTGTTCCTTAGACTTCAGTAAACTTGCAGTCTTATTTCCAATATTTCACTTAGCAGCCAGACGTTGAAAACAATTTAACTCTTTAAACCTCTGTACAATTGGATTCTGAAGTCAAATRTGAGGCAACTCATTCAATGCCATATTAAAATGAACAATTTTCTGACAGAGCAGAAAGTACATCAGGCTTACCAACCACAAAAAGAGTGCTCCAAGAGCAGTGGACTAGTTTTGCACAATAYCGTTTAAATGCTACATAGCTTATGGTCATCACCTTACCCAGTAACTGGAAAGAGCTTTCAAGCACTAGTTATTCATCATCCAGTTAGAAAACACATCACTGATTTCACAAAGAATACTTGCTGCCTCTCCTGCCCCCCCCTTTTTTTTTTAACAAACAAACAAACAAAAAAACCCATTAAATTTGATTATAGATTTTGGCTAGCCAGAATACAGCTACCAAATGAGAAGAGAGGAACATAGAGCTGAACATGACATTTTACCCAGTTCATCCATTTAGCATGATGCTAACAAGACTCAGTAACGCTCCTGCGGCCATTAGCAGATATCAGCTGATTTTGCGTATGGTTTGCCTTGGTCAAATATTCTAGGATGCCTGTATGACTACTGCCATTACTCTCCAGGGACAGTGGAGTTAGTCTTCACACAACAGRAGGCTTTGCATTTTTCTACCCTAGTGTATGAAAGTGATCCTTCACATGGAAGGATCACACTTTTCAAGCCAAGCTTCCCAGTTTGGAGGAGAGTGTAAATACATTCACCAACTTGCCTTGACTAACATCTCCCACAGATAGAGTGACAATCCACTAGTCACACATACAGCAGATATGCCCAGGAGAGACATCATTATGCACATAATCCAGCGATGAGATAGGGTGGGAATTCAGAAAGGTATTTAGGGCCAGCTGCCATTAATTGCAATAAAAATGAGGCACTGAGGTAGTACGTGGATGTGGGCATGGGCACKTCCATACCCCAGGAAGGTTACTGAACAAGCAAAGGCGGCAGGCAAAACCGAAAACTTTGTAGGATTGTTCACCGGGATCTAACTTACTGTATAGACTAGAGTAGGACCAGGACAAGCTGAAGAGTAAAGCCTYGTGTTCTCAAGAAGAAAGAGGAAAACGCTGTATGATTTACTAAACACAGCTATGAAAGCACAGTTAGTGATTTTCACATAAGGTGACAAAATGAGGCAAACCCCACATTTTTCACCAGTTTTTAATTCAACTCTCTGACTAAGTTGGAGCTTGCACATTCTCTTGCCTTTATTAAAATAGATCCTGTATTAGTCAATTAACTTGGGAAAAATATATGCTTAGGAAAAACATTGCCATCTGCATTTCATAATTGTGAAGGCTCATAGGACCCAAACTGATAATGAGAAAAGACACATATGTAACACTAAAAAAAAAATCAATTACATGTTCATAGAATAAATAAAGTCATTTTCATCTGTAGGAGAACAAAACAAATTCTATTAGATTAGAACTGGAATAAACTATCTACRCAGCAACTTTCCTTAATATGTAGTGGCTGTATGTTCCACATATTTTCATTTATTTATTCAAAATAAACTCAAGTATGAATCCATCCTATGCACTACACATTCTCTTCTTCGTTTTTTTTTTCCCTCCATCAAACACAGTGAGAAATGACAACAGCTGCACATCTTGCTCAAGAATAGAAATGCACCAGCAGACATAATAAAGTTACCTCCATTCCGGACAGCAATAAATCCTCCAACTCTCAAAGCTCACCTCTTATACAAATGTCTGGAAGAAATGATTTGCATTGTGCCCAGAAGGTTGACGCATCAAGGCACTGTGAGAAAAACGAACGCTGACACAGGGACACTTCAGGGCAACTGGTGTGCCACAAGCTCCCTCGCTCTGAAGATCGAGAGGCTTTGCGTCTACAACTTGGCTGAACTCAGCTGGGGTGCGAACGGGTGATGCAGGCGGATGGTACAACTACCATATTGCTTTCTATTTGGAAGCTGATTTGGGAAAAAGATCAGAGAATTACATGATCTGGCAAGGACATAGAGATTTGGGAAAAATGAGGCGTGGGGAGGGAAAGGGTCCAAGCGTGGTGAATTACTCTATTAGAGCTGCTAAACATTTTGCTCATACACGGTACTTCCATTTTTATTGGCAGCAGTCCCGAATCAGCAGCACATAGTGAATTTAAATGGCCTCCAATGAGAGTCATTTGAACGGGCTGTTCCGTCCTAAAACAAAAATAAAGTCATTACACTCTGTCTGGAGAAGGTTCAGGGAAAAGAAGAGGATCAATAAAGCCTTGCAGTCAGTCAAGGTTAAGGCAAAGATCGAATAGAAGTCCATTATGCATTTCCCAACATGGGGAATTTTCTTCTCTACAGCAAAAACCTTGTGCATCTGTAGGTAGTTT
>NW_028185672.1:2110178-2165836 GCF_003343005.1 Rhea americana | reverse complement strand
TTTTTTTTAGTACTGCTATAATTTGCAAGTGTAAATTACATATGAAATTTTAATGACAAATTTGGTCTCTTTTTTTTTTTTTTTTTTTTTTTTGATACTGGCCGATAGGCAACAGTAAAGGCCAGCTTTGTAACTCTGCAGGAAACATAGCTGCTCAGCCTCAGTGTACTTATGTATTATGTTATCATACTAAATAAGTTTATTCTGATAGCTCAGTAAAGCCTTCAGAACAACAGGTCAGTAAGCAGTTTTGCAAGTTTTCACCATTCCTGTAAATTGCCACATTGATTTTCTTTATAAGATGGGACGGGGTGGAGTGGACAAACAAACAGTATTTATTTTATTCTTCCTCTGCTCATCTTTATCATTGAAGATCTATAAAGCACTGAGCACAGATCTCAAAAGTCAGATCCCTCCCATGCACACCCCGAACGCTGCCTCTTGCTTTCTAGTTCTCCTGGCAGCCAGATTCATGTAGCTTCCCCCAGAACTCCTTTTCAAGTAGCCAGTGCCTCTGCACCATCCACATCTAGCCTGGAGGACACCGATATTTTTTTCCTTGGGGAATGGGGGATGATTGAGAGAGAAGATGGAAGAAATTAGGATGGGGGAAGCTTGTAACTACAACTACTCCTGTAATAGCAAGCTGCAGACTTAACGACCAGATCATCTTTTCTTTTCCCACATCCCTCTGTCGCCGAATGTGCAACGCCTTTTATTCATCATCCATCCTATCAGCTGCTTGGGGAAAAAAAATAGCACACAACGATACAAATAAAGACAGAGATAGTGGATATATGCTGAGGCAGAAATCCAGATATGCTTTCTACAGGACCTCCTGATTTTTGAGTGCTTGACTTCTTACACCCAAATTCCTGTTAGTATGTGTTTGTCATTTGTAACTGACCAAGGCAAAGCAATCAAAAATGACACTGCAGATGACAATCCTGCCTCCTTGCGCTCTAAAACTCTGCACACAACTCTTAAACATTGCTCGTTTCACTCAGATTTCAGTTTACTGTGAAAAGACTCACTACTGGCAGCTTCACTGCTTGCCTTGAGGCCAGCTCATTTTCCACATTCAAGGCGAGCACAGCCTCTCTCGCACTACCCCGAAATTTAAAAACGTCCAACACAAACCAAGTTCCACCAGACATAAATTTTACTTTCACATCTCCACCCTGCCGCCAGGGCTGGTAGGAGTCTTGTGTCTACACTGAAGATGTGCTTCCAGGGGGTGGTGACAGCTCGCAGAAGAAAGCAGTGCATGAAAGGGCTGCATGACAGGGGGTTCTGTCTGACATGGACCTTAGCAGCATGGGAGAGGTTGCAGGGATGGCCGAGGGAGTAAGCACAGCCTGGCGGGGGCCAGCACAATCACCATTAATTCTCACCCTCAGACATAGCTTTCTACCAGCAGCCCTAATCAAAAGGAAACRTTCGCTTTTGAATCGAAAGGAAAGTTTCTGGCTGTTAAAAATAAATAAATAAGTGGCCAAACATACAGCACATTCATAAATAATGTAAATTAAAATAAAGCAGGATTTTAAAAGCAATAAAAGTAATACTCATTTCTGTTCAGAATAAAGACTATTTACTTCAACCTGCTCACACACTAACCAGTATTTTTGGATAATAAAATCACCTTCTGCCTTGACTGTTCACATCTTTAATTGATTTGCTGGGAACTTTGGTTGGGGATTGTTAAGATTTTGGAGTAAAGCAGATGATTATTGCTACAGATCAGAAACACTGTAAATATAGAAATAACTGAGTCAGCCCTTCAAAACATGAAAAACAGTCCAAGGAATATTGTGAACATTTTGAAACAGATGTTTTAATTTTAGAATCTCGAGATCTAAAATTAAGAGATGAAAACTAAAACCAGAAGTCATAGCCAGTGGATCATTAAAAGTCAAAGCTCAGCAGGCCTGTTTGGATTTATTTCTGCAGCTGTGACTCATTATCAGAATGAGAGCACAGTATCCTGGAAGCAGTATTTGCTTCCAGTGTAAGCAGGCTTTATCACTTACAGAATCCTCCTTTGGTTAAACTGGGGAGAAAAAAAATGTATGTATATATGCATGTTCCCAGATAACATTTTAACTACCTAACACCTACTCTCAAAAGACAACAGCCAGGGAATTTAAAAGCAACAGCTGCTTTCAGAAGGAAGAAAGGAAGGACTGGGCACTCAGATTCCTGCACTTCCCATTACTCTGATGGTTCTCACAAATAAAGCGGGATGGCAGAGCAGAGACTGCAAAAGATACACGCTGCTTCATTTGTACAACAGACACACATACTGACCAAAGAACGGCCAGCTTTAAGAATCCAGTCTTGAATCTATGCATCTGAGCACTATTTCTTTCTTCTGGTTTCACTGCTTGGTTTGGGAGGGGTTTTTTTGGAGTAGGGAAAAAAAATCCCCAAGATCTAAAATTCCTAGACAAAAACTACAGTACAACACAGTAAAGAATCCATAGATCCCAGGAATGTGTTAATTATCCCAGACAGGCATTCCACATTCAGATTTTTATAAAATTTAGAATAAATCTAAAATATGGAAAGTTATGGAAATCTGATTTTAAAGAAAGTAAGCAAACAGCATTAACACTGCTACTTGATTTCTCGGCGCAGCCTGCTCCAGCACAGGTTTTGCTGATGACTGCAGTCCATCTCACAGGGAGCTCTATGCAAGATCTGTGCAGACCAGTCTTACAGGCACAGTTTGTGAAACATTTCACAAGCCCTTCTAGACTCTTTAGTACAAAAGGACAATATACCCATGTATGACCTATTGTTAAAAAGACAAATACTTGTTTAACAATAAGTTGAAGACAAAAAAACAAATAATTTCTTGGTTTCATTATAGATCCACTCAGACTAAAATAGAACATCAGGTAAAAACAGGGGAACATCTTTTATCCCTTGCTCTTAATTTCTAGATCAGTTAATATAGATGCAAAACATTTGTGGTAAAACAATGAGCGTGGACCTCTGCAAAAGAGTAAAAGTCTCTTCTGTCTGTTTAAAAATACTGGAGAGAAGAGTCCACAGGAGAAATGCCTCTAAGCAAAGCTGGCTGAACTCAGCTCACAACGAAAAGAGGCTTTAACATAATGTGCAACCAGGTCTCCAAACCAATCTTTGTGCAAGGAAGTAAACGTAAAGGCTTGAAATGGGAAACTGAAAGAGGTCGCTCTGCTTTTATTGAGCTTTTCCGTCTTGTCAGGCCACTGGGTTGTGTGTTATATTCCTTATGGGTCACTGAGAGCCTATCACAAAGCCCCCTCTGTTTGGATACCATCCCCGAAACTCCACCAGCCAGCAGAGCAGAAACACTAAGGTGGAACTAGCGTCCAAAAAGCTTCTCAGCACAATAGCTGCTGCTGTCACAGTAGGACAATAAAGTGGATTTTATGCTGGTATATTTTTCTCATCATATGCATGACAGAAAGTCTAATGGGCCTTGCTAGTTTCTTAGCGGCTTTTAAGGCCCTATAAAATAGCTGACTATCAGTTTGATCTGTGTTCTCAAGACGTCTGCCCAAACATCAGAGAGCTCAAGCCGGAGCCATGTTTTCATTCCCCCAATCTGCATGGAAGAGATAAGCTGATTAGCTGAGAAATTAGAGAGGGGAACTATTAGCATCACAGAAGTGAAAACGAAAGCTCTATGAGATTTTATGGATGGGAAACACCTACCCACCTATTGCTTTCTAAGGTCTGAAGGTTTTTTGTTAACAAACCTTTTATTTTCAAGGGGAAGGCAGTTCCTGCCAAAAGTCCCTATCAGCAGAGATTTGTTCAATGTTGGTGTGTTTATGTCACACGAGAAACGCTTTATTCTGTGATATTACAGTTGAATCCCATATTTTATGGGGCTTCAGAGGAACCTACTTCTAAGGGATGAAAAGACTGAGCTTCAAAATTACTGATTACAGAAGCTTCAGACTGAGATCTTGGATAAACAAGTAGAAGGRAGAAGCCTTCTCTTCCGATCTGGTGTCTGGTCCCTGCAGTTACACCTCTCTGCCTGTCCCTCTGCCCTCTCCCTCCCTCCGCTGCGGGCAGCCTGGGAGTGTCCCAGGTCAATCTGCAGGCAGATCGCCTGGTGCCAGCTCCTTGTGTGGAACTGCTACCTGCTCCTCCTTACCCTGCATTCAGCAGTACCCTCAGTTCAGGAGAAACCAGGTACCTTGTTATTTTCCCTGCTGTCTTGGGGATACTGGGCATCCGAGTCCACAAAACAAAACAAAACAGAAAAGGGAGATCAATYATATAACGTTTTTGCAGCATAACTTACAAACTTCTATCTTGGAATAGAGAGTGAGCGAGAAACTGACTGATTTTGTTTTCAGTTTTTTAATCGATACAGAATCTCTGTCCTGCTCCCACAGTCATATGCAACAAACTAAGGAAAGGACGGAAGTCTGAATGTGCAAGTCTACAGTACAAATACTATCACTGAGCTAGATTCTGCCAGACTCCCTCACAGTTTGGAGTAACTTCCTCTGCCARCATTTCCACAGATTTTGCAACGCTTCCCACAGAGTAAGCCTCATACAATTTGAGTTGTCATCGTTAGCCAAGTCAGAGTAGTGGTCTGAACGATCTGAAGTTTTCACAGARAACTATTAAAACTTCCCTCTAAAATAGCTCACACTAAACTCCAAACACTGAGAAATATCAAGTTCCAGTTAATATCCAGAGTTTACTTCCATGACTCTGGCATTCATCCTATCTAAAATRAATACTGTAGAAAGTTTTGCACTGGAGTGAACATTTATCTTGCAACAGCTTTTCTTGTACCTTACAAATCGACATCAAAARTCTCTCTCTGTTCTACAAGTACACCTAGATACCTAAGTTCTGGAGAGCAAATACATTCACATGATAGACTACAGTTTTTGATGAAACAAAGTGGAAAAAAGTGGGGACAAACACACTTTTCTCTTCTCTTAAAAAATGCAGAACACATTTCAAATTATGCAGCAACCATATGAAAGAATAGGCAGAAGAGAAGCATATAAGCAGGGAAAACCCAAGAACTATTTCACAAGGACTAATTATTCATATAGAAGGTCAGTTGCTGAACATTTTTTCCTCTTTCCCTGCAAATTTGCATTTTCACTGGGAGATACAAAAGCATCCTTGTCTCTGCCAAATACTGTGGAAATCAAGGTTTGTGGTAAAAGGAAAAGAGAGACAGGAGAAGGCCTCCCTTCCCTAAAGCTATTTCTCTTACAAGTTTTGTTCCTGGCCCTGACCACAGCTGTCTCCCAGGAAAACTTTTCTCCGTGACTGATGAGGAAATCCCCTTTCCTATCCTCTCCTGCCACATTTCCTTCCTGAGCTACCCAAGACCCATAACAGAGGCAGCACTGCCAGAGCCATTCCAGATTTTCCTGACAGTGTTTTATCCTGAATATTTCCTTGTTCTCTTCTTGCTGCTGAGCTGTTTTCCTCACATCCTCTTCCCTGTCTCACCTCAGATGCAGTTCCAACTCTACATCCATAGACAGAAGATACGATCTGAACTCATTTTCTTAAAGTATTTCAGGGAACTACACTTAAGAATACTCTCGTTTTTCCTAGTTCCTCTCCCCTAAATGTCTTTATGTAGCAGCAAAAAGAAAAAAAACAGTGAACGCCGTGTTCCTCTTCCAGTTAATGCTGCAGAGGTTTTACCTTCCTTTAAATACTCCATGCTTCCTCTGTGCCAGTTCTTGGAACTCCTGTTACTTTCATGTGACTCCACAAGTGCAAATAACCATCTAGGGACGAACACACTCCAAAAGCCAGCTCACCCTGGGAAGCRCTGTTTAGCTGCAACGGCACATTGGGCTGCAGGTTACCCAGACTACTTCTGCTTCCTGCTAAACTGATGTAAGACTGCAGTTGCCCTGTCACTGTCCATGGATCTTTCTCAGGTCACTGGAGTAACTAAGAGCTAACTTTGCAGCAACAAACCCAATACTTCCAATGTTATTAAATACAAAAACTTGAAGCAGCTCCCACTGCTCTCCCAACGGTGTGATGACAAAGGGCTTGGGCAGAGATCACCTTGCATGGCCCCTGCTCACRGAAGTGGAGAGATGTCTCAGTTTTTCCAGAGTACTTAGGTCAAAAGAGATGAGTTTGCATCCCAGCCTGTTTCCCCAGGTGTGCGCAGGCCAATTTCAGGATTCAAAAAGAAAACACTTGTTGTATCACCTAAACATATGTATTACAGTGGTACCCAGCTCTTTCATAGGRATCTGGGAACAACCTGGCTTCTTGCACTCCTCACCCCTCTCATTGGTGTAAAGACAGGGGATTATGTGGTCCAGATTCCTACAATAGTCCCTTTGAAGAGCAAGAAAAAGCAGAAGTTAATAAACATGTCTCGCTAGCCCCTTGAAAAGACAGGAAGTTTTCATAAGCCATTAAAGTCTCTTCTGTTGACCGGTACTTGTGCTAAACATATGTATATGTATTTACATAAACATTTTGTATATTTACTGTTGGTTTTGAGAGACACGATACGCATGTCACTGAGGTCAATAACATTTTAATTGCTAAAGAATTTTTTTGAAAGCCACCTGGGAATGGTAAAACAGGATACAGGGCTTTTATTCCTGCTTCCCTTCACGAAACAAGCTCTATTCTCTGCTGTACACATGATAGTTGCTATGCATACAGATAGAGTCTTAACAATACTATTCTGACATTTAAGTATTTCACCCTCTGTGCAGTACAGCCTGTTTGTATTTTTAAGCTTGGTTCCTGGGCCAAATGCAAAGAAACCACTGTGTGACTTTTAGCTTATCTTCTGTACTCCCATCTACAAAGTCAGTGCTTGGGTGTGTCAGGTATCACCTGGGGATTTAAGCAAGAGGCTTTTTGCAGTTAACTCAATCCCATGACCTGCACTGAATTACCTTTGATTTGAAGGCAGTTTAGTTAACTACCAAGCCTGCCCCTTCCATTAATGGGAATCAAATTCACCTGAAATGTGGGTGTACAATAATTCCTATTTTGCCTCCTAATGGCTCTATACATACACTGTTACACCTTACAGCAAATGTACCAGTGAGACACAGGTTGGGAAGGTTGTTTTGTTGCGCTCACCTTCTCAAATCTGGTTTCATCTGCTGAATACTTCCAGAGTCTCAGTGTCTAGTTATCCTGGCATTTGTCTATAMAGAGGTTTGTGGCCCACTGATAAAACTGCTTTTTTTCACTGTTAAGAAAAACAGATTACTCATCACTCAGTTTTAATTTACCTTTATGCCAGYCAAACTTCCTTTTATCCATCTTTCAATATCTGGAAAAGCTGGATATTAAGCATGAGCTGTCTCATGTCTCCTCAACACAGACTGCAAAGTTGGTATCCAGCCTGTTTGCAAACAGTGGTAATTCTAGTCACTAGACAGTCATTCTTGTTTGCAAGCTTTAGATAGTCTCCTAGTCAAGGGCTGCAGTAGAATGCTGATGCAAGGGAAGTGACCAGGTAACAGCGGAAGACGGCTGTGCATCCCTTTATAGGAAACTGCACCAAATAGCATAGGCAACGGCTGAATTGCCAATGGGATTTTAGACTCAGGCAGAGAGCTCTGATGTGATTTTTCTTACRGGATTTACTGTTCTGGCATCATCAAAAGCCATAAGCCAGGGCCATCACCCTGCCCTCAGTCACTCTGTCGCTGCTGTAGACTGCAAAAGGTACAGGCACTGCAGCTGCACTGGCATGACTCCCACCCAGGCTGCGATGTCCCAGGGTTCACTTGTGGGCCTGCCACCACTGGCTCCGACTGTRCTTGTACAGCCACCATCAGCTCTTCCCGCCCTTCAGGTTACTGCCTGGCCTTGCAGAAATACCTCCCTAGTCCTAGTCACTGACTACTGCATGGTGCAGAATATGCAGCAAGGGCATGCTTTAAGAAGTTTTTTCAGAAAGAAAGAGGTAYATGATGCATTACCAGTGCCAGACACTTTTAACGATTTACCAAAGTATAACTGTTAGTTTTAGAGATCTTTACTTATAGCCAGAATAAACAGCAACTGAAAGAAGAGAATCAACTAGAATTGCACCTAAGTAACTGGTATGTTGTTAGCCTCCACCCTTCCCTACACCTGCTGCGCTGTCACTTCTGCACAATCAGGCTGCAGAGGCCCACAGCACACAGCACATCGCGTTTTGCTGCAGRTCGACTTGCCCACTTAGGAGATAGCATCTCTAATAAATACTGTGTGTGTCTTACTACCACAACCGATGTGAAACAGAGACTTTAAAACAGAATCACTTATGTTGACCCAGGGAACACGTGGGCACATTCGCACACAGCAGTTGTTATCATTTTGCCACTCTGATCATTCCTCGAAGATTGGTGCCTTTTGTTTACTGCCCGCTGGGTTTTTAGAAGCAGCAAGATTACTAGCTACATATAAGACATACATTAAATATAACTTTTGGCAAATTAACAACACCTCTTGAAAATCCTGCTAGGAATTGTCCCCAGACTATTTCCTTTGGGAGAAGGTAACTCAATTTTGGTGATTTAAAGGTTCTGTCTAGTTCTTTTAAATATTCCTTTGACGTTGTATTGCTCTGCTTGTAATAGATTGTTATTGCCCTATATTGAGTTTGCAGAGTGAAGGTAAATCTTTTGTGATGTGATTGTGCTACCCTAAACTCAATATTGTTCAGAGGTCCTTCATAACTCTCTGGTTTCACTGCAACAAGCGGGGCAGATTTTCATTTTTACTCTTTTAGAGTTTTATTTTCTGTTCTGAAACTCTAAGGGCCTACATTTACAGGCAATCTCTCTCTGGTGCACTCTTCATGAGCTGAGAACTCAATCACCACGGAAGGTACTGCTGTTATTCCCTTTCCCCAGCCGCTGATCTACAATATACATACATATATATMTATACACACACACACACA
The DNA here is from genome assembly GCF_003343005.1 of Rhea americana. NCBI lineage: Eukaryota > Metazoa > Chordata > Aves > Rheiformes > Rheidae > Rhea > Rhea americana. The sequence goes on along the minus strand of NW_028185672.1, from coordinate 2,156,901 downwards.
CATATAGCAAGAGAGAAAAAGTGAGCGAGACACCTTGTGTGTTCCACAGGCCTCCTATGGAATCATCACTAAAGCAAAGCTGCTGTGGATAAATCAAGTTTCCTGTTTTGATAGCAACTGTATATGGCAATTCTTGCTTTAGAAATAGATAGTATATACTATTTCCCGCCTCATTTCTTAAAAATTGGTACTAAAGGTATGAAAGATAATTACAGGTATCAGGAGACCTGTGGACATAATGAACAAATGGCAGTCAATATGCTATACTGTTTCTATACTATATACTCCACCTATATCCAAGTGCATATGTGAACATACAGTGTGAAACTTGCCTGGTTTTGTGTCTGCCCAGATGTGTATTTTGAGAACTCTGCCTAAACAGATGAATGCAATTTTGCCAGCATGGTGCCAATATAAAACACACAATACTTACATTTACAGATAAGGAATTTTTTTCCTGTTGCGGGCCCAAGCTGCCCTGAAAGTATTCACAAGTGGAAAATGTACAGGGCTCCGGCACACATATTTCTGTCAGGTCCCTAGTTGCTGGCTAGGTGGTGGGTGCAGAGCCCRCCAGAGCCAGCTCCACAGCCCTCATTTGTGCCCCCAGCTCTCATCTCAGATTGATGAGAACCCATGGGGCTGAGGAGGGTAACCCTAATCCTATTTTTTAAGTAAGATTTGCAATTGCATGTCAACAAGTGCATTTGACAACTCCACCTCACAAGCTGCATCTTTGCCCTTGCTCTTCTTCACCTCAYATCTTCCACCTACGCTTTCCTGCCACCTGATTCCTTAATATAGACTTAAACAATAAAAACAAGCAAAACTCTGGAGGCAGATCAAATTTCTTAAATGAGGCAAACCACACGCATTAAATCCTCCTCAAATATTTGATATTGAAAGTAAATGTAGTTTTTGGTTTAAAACTTTGTCAGAGAAATTGTGAATTTTTGTATGAGGATATTTTCATTTCTTGTTTAGCCAAGAAGCTTACTAGGCAAAAAMATCAATTAGAGAAATCACTCAGCTTAGCAAGAGCTCTCTTTAAACATCAGCTGTCCTCAAATTCTTTGTTTCCCTAAATGCTTTGACTCTGTTCAATGTTCAGGTTTAATTTTGAAAGCTACACCAACTGCAGAGACAGTGTTTCTTCCAGATTAAAAAAAAAAAGAGAGAAGAAGAAGAAAAAGAAAAGCAGGATTCTTTTTTTCCTGATCTTTGTATTAGGAAATATCTGTACTACCTAAGACTATTTAGGAAAGAGACTAGACATTTACACAAGTTAATAAGGCAAAGAAAGAAAATAGTTTGTTACTACTGTGTAGCTCTTCTTGTTTCATTTTGTTTTTCAGTTGAGGTCTCTTTTCTTGTGTGCGCACATACTCCTGGGGAGGTAGAATTTCATTAGAAATGCTAAAGAAAACCAACCTTAATTAGTCTGAAACACATCAGTAAACTCAAGCTTGCTGGCACAGAGTCATGTAGTGTGAAAGGCCAATACACTGAGGTCAGTCATGGTGAGTTAGTGGTTTAGTAAGACTCCCATGAGTCTACCTCTGAAAACTGTAAGCGGTCAACAAGACAAAATAGCCTTGATCAGAATTCAAAGTCATGCCTCTCTGGACAGGACGGTTAGTTACAGCTTTCTGCCTACTAATGTTCCAATCATTTGTGGTGCCCTTTGTATCCTGGCTCTCTTATTCTAAAATGTTTGGCTCAAGCCCTTCTCCTAGGTGAGTGTACTTTTTGACTTTGTGTAAGTTAAGGATCCTTTGTGAGATGGGGCTTTGACTTTGAGAATATGATCTCTGAACATTTGATAAGACATTTTGGGGTAAAATCAGCTCCGACCTTCAGGCAAATATCACACGTAGCACAGGTGGTGCTGGCCTGGCCAACAGACACACTTGCAGTGTACCAAGTTTTTATTAAGACCTTCAAAACATTTCAAACACATTAGAGAACTATTTTATTCAGCCTCCCTAGCTGAAAAACTTAGACTTTGGACTTGCTGAGAATGCTTGAAGGAGAGCCAAGAGTGACCCATCATCAGGAAATGAAATAACAAGTGGGCAACAAAGTCACAGGTTGGAGGCAATGAAGGTGCTTGTGTTTGATACTGGATGCTACAGAATGGAGTAACATCCACATCCAGTCTAGTAACTCAGCTAGATGGAGACCAATGCAAATACCAGGACTCCATTTCAACAAAACCAAGGGATTAAAAAGAAAAGTCTTCTGGGGGCAAGGTTTCATATTTTGTAGCTTTTCTTTGATCATGAAGCTAAAGGTTATCTTGGGAGCAGGAGGAGGACTACAGCAGAGATTCCTGGGCACTTGCATGAATACAGGAGTCAAAGCTTGGCAAAACAAATCAAAAAAAAAAGAAAGCTTCAATTCTCCTCTCAAAATTCTGAGTTCTGTAATAATGGGAATTGAAACCAATGCCTGATACAAGTAGAAAAATACCCGCACTGTGAGGCTCTTCCTATTGCACAGGCAAACATTACAAAGGGTTGGCAGCTGGAACCTAAACAGGCCCCACAAAGACAAGCCTCCACAAAAAAAATCATAGCATGGCCCAATCCTTCCTATCTCCTGCCTGAACATAAAAGCAACAGGCTCAGCAGAAAACCAGAAACATCCTCAAGAGCTTTGAGCTGCTTCCCCTAAGGCGGCAAAGGAATAAAAGTCATTCTGCTTCTGGCTGCTACCATGCCTGSACAGAGAAAAAAGAAGAAGAAAAAAAAAAGAAAGAAAGAAAGAGAGAGGGAGAGACAGACAGACAGAAACAGCCCTGGTGAGACTTCAGGAGCTGGTTTACTGGATGATAAGCAGCAGCCCGGGCTACTGCAGTGTACATGGTAGAAGTGCCTACAGTGGGACAAGCTGTCAGCACTGCACTGCTAGGGCTGGGCGCCTGGCGAGGCAGAGAGAAAAAGAGGCCCCAAAGCCAACCCGTGAAAATCCCCCTTTTCCCTATTTTTTGTTGTTTTTCTTTCTTTAACTTCCCAATCTCTTTGGTTCATGTTTAGTTTTCTCTGTAGCGATTTTATCACTGCTACATAACACGTCCTAAGGCATTAACAAAAGCAGCAAGCTGCTGGGACAATACATCTGATCAGCAGGCTTTGATAAGCTGGGCTGCCATCACCTGGCTTGTCAAGGAGTGCCTTCACTGATGGGAGGCTGGAAATCAGAGGCAAGGAGCCAGTGCTCAGTGGCACGGCAGGGACTACAGGACGTAGATCACCAAGTACATTTGCCTTTCTTTTGGTAAGCACTGTCTGATCCTGAGGTACAGGTGCTGGGAGGTGAGTTTTCCCCAGAGTTGCTCCCGCTCTTTCACACTCTGCGTTAACTCCTTTGCTGCCCAATTGCAACATCTATCAGGCACCTGATGTGCATCATTTTGAGAGGTTTATGTGGAGAACTGCCAAAGAATYTGCAACTATCATCCAGCTGTGAAGGGCTTGGGATGGCAGAGGCACACTGAAAACCAGAAAGATTGTTTTCGTTCTTCCTGGAAACTGGCTTCTTTGGATCACATATCTGCAACAGGATTTAGTGATTTTGTTTCCTGAGAAAAACTGTGGTTTCATTTACACAAACTGAATTTTCTGAACTGCAGAATCGTTCTTTCTGTGACAGGTTGCCAAACCGCCCCCCCTCCCCACCCCAAACCTCCACACTCCTCTCTCTCTCTCCTCCRCAGCCTTTGGGGGACCTGTTTTTTCCGAAGAGTTAAACTGGGTAGTTCTCAGGGATGTGCACCAGAAATAACTATTCCTGAAAAACAATCTGATACATTCAGCTTAGCAAGGGCCGGCTCTTTCCCTCTAATCTTTCAGCAGGACCCAAGGGAGGCTAAAGTTTAGGTGAGTCTATTCTCTCCTAGAACTTTGATTCGCTATTAAATTCCGCCTAATGAAGATGACTTTGCCATCTCACGTTCGTCAGCAGGCTACGCGCCGAACAATGCGGGTCCTACCGCGTATAGAGGCGCATTGTTCGCCCTCTCGGTTGCTCCGTTTGAGCAGAACCACGTGAAAATTCACATACACCAGAGACATGTAAAACCAGTAAGCAGTATTACTCTCCAGGGTGCTATGGTAACTCAAGTCATACTTTGTGCAGTAGATGTTTGTATTTATATTATCTCCTGTTGAGTTTATGACAACAAAAACACCACCTACAAAAGAGTGAGGTACAAGGAAAGATTAGAAAGCTCAGTGGAAAGAAACATACAGAGCTGTGACTGAGGAATCTAGCGCATGTTTACCGCTTGCAATATTTTATGACTTGTGCTGCTAAAATACTGAGCCTGAATTTGTATGTCTATGAATGGCAGAAAAGCATTTTTATAAACCATTAGGAAATTAGACATTTAAAAGGCTACAAATAGCACCCTTCTAACAATTCAGCATGTTCCCCATTCCTGCTAACCACAGTGTAAAAATTCGCATGCAGATTTCTATGCTGTGTTACACAGTAAGTGCTCTAACCAGGAACAGCATTTATTACTGCAGATGTCTTAACTTTCTTTACTATCCTGAGAGTTTATCGATTTCTGTTCAAGATTTCCCAGACACATGCGCRTGTCTGTTGGACAAGACACCAGCAGGGTGCCACAACCCAAGCGCTGGCTCAGCACGCACTGCAGCAATATCCCTGGGACTGACGGACGTTTAGAAACTCCAGGCAGGTGGTCAAAATCCCCTTATCCACCTGCATTAGCCCTACAGTACTGTAATATGGATCGTGGTTTGCAGTAGCTGTTGACCTGATTTTTAGGTCCCTAGTCTGCACTTCCAAAGGTGCAGGTAGGCCATTACGGTTGCACACTGTGAACAGCAGTAGCAGAGTTTTCCATACRACTTTAGCAGACAGAAGGCAAGATATCACCATCACAAACTTCAGATTTTTGCGAGAACCACTACCTTCTTCACTCACTATTCCCCCCACCCCAACTCACACTAACTCTTTCACTGCCTTGTTCCAATAAATAACACAGGCTCAATATACAACAGTTGTAAATGTTGGGGGGTTGGGGGAGGGATGGACAAAAGCTAAAAAGTAATAGCCCAGCTGTGAAGTCTGATGACAGCAGCTTACTTAAAACTAGCAGGATTGTATGTCTTAATACTGTTGCTCAGGATCCATCTTAAAAAACTTAAGTACAACTCGATTTTGTTATTTCAAATATTTTTCTAAACTAGTTTTAGAACTAAACTGGTTTTTACTTAGTGGAGGGCATACAACTACTGGAACTAGATGGGTTTTTTTTAGCCAAAGTCCAAATGCAGTAGCTCATCCTTCACCAGTTCAGCTCAAAAGGGTATCCAGTGTGAACACAGTTGTGTGCTTTTTTACAGCTAGGAAGCCAGCAAGACATTTTTAAACATTTCTTATAATAATTGCTCCAAAGTAACAATTCATCATACAGAGGCAGCAGCAAAACAAAATAGAAGGAAAATAAAAGAAAATCTCTAATATCTAAACTCCAATAATCACAATATCTAAAGTCATTTATTTTTATTTTTTATTATTATAGCAATAACTGTTTAGGGACGAAGAAAACCATTCCTTCAAGCGCAAAGCTTAATCTGATTTTTCTTGCAAAAGGCTGTTGTAAGGTTTTCACTTGGCTCACTAGAACAAACTGATCTGGATGTCAGATCAGGTACTAGAGCCAAGTTTATTGGAAATCAAATCTTAACATGCCTGTGGAACTCTAAAATACAATATTGTATTTCTGATCAGTTATTCTGGATATTAACCAGTGAAAGTAGAACTTTATCCATAGAAATATCAACATCATTAAAATAAATGAAGGTTGATGCTATTGATAACTCATTTATGAAAGGCCCAAACTGAGCTTCTAGCCTCACATTTTGTGAGAGCTCTAGGATCTGCCTGCACTAAATCACACAATACTCTAATGATATTACTCTCCTTAGAGAAAAGGAGCTAAACTTCAGAAGTTTTTTTTTTTTTTTTTTTTTAATATTGGCTAAGAGGTCTTTTAGTTCTTTTTCTGATTATACCAACAAAAGAACAAAGAAAGATCTAAGCACTGGCAAAGAATGTTTAACCCATGTTCCAGTCAAAGGGAAACAAATTGCTCTGCCCTTATCTCTGAAAGGAGATCCAGTCTCAGAGTAACTTGGCCTCATGCAAGGATGTGCCCAATATCAAAAGAGGAGAGCTCCAAAGCAAAAAGGAAACCRTTTGGCTTTGTGATTATTTTTGTTACTTGTTACATCCTTTTCCATATCAGGTGCTCAGATGTTAGAAATTCATTGACCTAATTAAGTCTCTCCCTTTTTAAAGGGTGACAAAATAAATGGCAGCTCACTTGACATGCTCCTCTCACCATTTTGAGAGGTCCCAGCCCTGGAGTAACATTCACACTCGGGTGGACAGACCTGAGTCTGTCCAGGAAACAGGGCACCGACCAGGGAGCTCAAGTGAGCAGCAGCTCRCAGCGTAACTGCCTTCAGAAGCAAAGTATCTGCCTCTCTGAAACACCTGTGCCTCCACACTTGCTATTGCATCCTTTCCTCTTGTTTTTTCTGCATATTTTGTCCAGTTTCTAGGCTCTTGTTCTACAAGCCCATTTTGTACTTCCGAATAAGATGGGCATATTGCATACCTAATTATAATGATTTAACCTGGATACTGGGCAAAGCCATTGCAAGCAATGGATGTGGAAGCCTCATTTAAATGAGTCCCTACTCCTGATGTGGGCAGTTTCTCCTGCACCTTCGCTGCGATAAGTGAGCTCCATCCTCGATCCTGAAACACTGTGGGTTTAACCCAATGTGCTTCCTCCCCACAACTTCCTTGGTGGCCCGTAATGGCTCTCGTGCTGAAATTTAAATTCCAGTTTAGCCTGCRTCAGAGCAGCACCTCTGTTCCCACTCCTGCTGAGCTCAAACCATCTTGCACCACTCTAGTCACGTTTTGATTTGTCATTGCAACAGGGGCAGAAAGAATCAGTCCTTCACTACATACAAATACGAAGGGAAGCTCCACCTWCTGTAACAACTACACAGACTAATGACTCTTCAGCACCTCGCTTTTAAAAGCCAGCCCGCACAGTCAGTTACATTGATGCAAAGCCACTGAAGCCAGCACAGCCAGCAGAATTTGGAAACTACATTCTTTTAGGAAGCAACCTACCCTTTAAATATAGGCCACTTTCTAAAATGGTCTTTGAATACAGGGTAACTGTTTTGATCAAGAGTATTTAAACTATTTTTTCCTTTCCCTCCTTTGTTTTTGGTAGACATGTTTGTAATCAATAACTTATTTCTTAAAGCAACGTCTATTTTAGAAATGAAGCAAATTTCAAGTCTCTAGGCATACTATTAATCATGAAATATCCCAAAATCCTAAACTTTGGGTCAATTGTTCACTGTGCAGAAGTAGTAAAAAGATTGCTGTAATATCATGTTTTCTTCCATCTTTCAGTCATCTTTCAGAACTCGGATGTGAATGGATTTTTCCCCTCTCAAAGCCTCTCCCCTTTAAATGCTTGTTGTCTCTACTGCTGATCATGTTTCTGAGAAATTACTTTACGTAAAAGATGGAGCAAGATAAAGTTGCCACATTTCGTTTTATCTTTTTGGCTGAATTATTAGGACTTAAGGTTGTGGTGACAAGACTGCTACCCTCTAATAGACCCTGTTGCCATGGGAGTGGGCTTACTGAAAAGAACAAGGCCCATGGCCACCAAGACCTTTTTGCTATTATTTCCATCCTCAGGCAACGCAGAAATCCGTGGTCACAGACTGGAAAACGTGGTGTAGTATACACAGTAACACTTGCTGACAGTGAAAAACAAAAGCTGTGGAAACTAATACTGCAGAAGGCTGAATTGCATCACAACCGCCAAGCAAAAGCAGTTCTCCTCTGTAAAAGAAATGCTTTGTGAATCCACACAATCCCCTCACTCTGGTCTCTTCAGGGATAAAAAGGAAAGAGGCCTGTCATCATCCAAAGTAGCATTTTGGAAAGCACAGGAATAAATTCTGCTCTGGGAAAAGAAACACAATGTGGCAAAAACACGCAAATAAGCCGAAAGCATCTGCCAGGGATCTATCAGCTCCAGTGTCCTGCCACCGGCTAGGCTGGCGCTTTGGAAGCCAAAACAGAGCAAACCATACAGAGGGAAGTCATGTGCATGGATTTCTGCTCATGCAACGCCTTCTGCCCCCTCCCCRTAACTACAAATGCTTTGGGGCAAAGGCCTTTTAAAACCCACCCGGCAGGCTCAGTCTGGAATCACCCTCTGGAATCACCCACAGGAATACAAAGATCGTGGGACAAGTAGAGAAACGTCCAGTGCCTTTCCTTCTGAAGGCAAACATTTCTCTGGCTTAATTTCTGCGGTCAGTCAAACACAGTGAATTACAGTGGTCTGTATGCTACAACTCCAATTGCAAACTGATCTTTGTGATTTCAGGAGAGTTCCTCATGGGTGAAGACTGTAAGATTTGCCTGCACTTTAGCAAAGCACTTTAACATCTCTCTTACCAAAAATTTGCAATGTCGTGTGGCTGCTGATGAAAACTGTAAACAGTTTAGCTGCATGACAAATGTGCAGCGCTATTTTCCTCTTACAGTCATAGCAAAACTCAGTATTATTAATATGTGAATAAATATTCTTTTTGAGGAAGACACTAATATTCATGCAGTTTAAGCTACAGTAGGTATTCTTGCCGAAACAGCAGAAAACGAGAGAGAGAGAGAGAGAGAGATTGTCCATGGATCACATTGAAAGATAATTGGTTATTTATAGTATTTTATTCAGCTTTGATATATCTAAGAAAAGCCATAACTGTTATGATTCTCAGGAATTTCTAATATCAATAACAAACTTAGTATAAAAGCACAAATATATTTGAAAGAATACATCAGTAGCAGATTTCAACTTGCACACCCATATAAACATGCACCAACTTCCTCCAACACTTTCCCAAGAAGCTGTCGTTCCACACAAGGGGTGAGAATAGAAATACACGTTAAAATTTAGCGTAGAGGAGCCAGTTAAGCTGTGCAATGCATCTTATTTGGCAATGAGGGGTTGCTCTCACAACTTGCTCTTCTTGGTTTATCCAGTCAGGTTTTAAATGATGGTGCATGCTTTCTTCCTGTGCAGTCTAACTATGGCTCTGAGTGAGACATGTTTCTTTGAGAATAGGAATTTTTGCAAGAAAAGACTTCATCTTCACGCCTCCAAAGTGGAAGTTAAAAGATAAATGTTTTTTTGCCAAAGAAACCACTCTTTGCAATTTTCAAATTCTTGTCAGCTAAACTCCCATGTCAAGGGATCGGACAGTACTTTCCCTGTGCTCTCCTGAGAGTGGATTTGTTGCACTTGAGGCCAGCTAAATCCAGCTGTGCAGCAAACGGTAGTACTTTACCTCCTGTCTCTTCAAGGGTGATTTCCCCATTTGAAATTTAAGCACCCCAACTGCAACAAACACTACCCGATTCATATCTCCTCTAAGTACGCAACATGCTTAAACATCTGAAGGATAAAGATCCTGCGAGTCAGTAACCTGGGCATACACCTTATCTGAACCTTACAGTAGGAAGGCAGCGAAATAACTAATGACATGTAAAAGCTAACTAATCTTTAAAAAAACAACAAGAAAAGATCAATATGAAACATTAAGGCCAGCACTGCATCATGCGCTGAGATGATACACTGATTCTCTTCCTGCTTCATCACCACCTAACGCACTAATATTTGAGTAAAGTTACGGGTAACAAATGGCAGGTAAGCATCAAATGAAATACGTGGCCAAGATTTATTCCCTGCACTATCATAACAGCGTGGTGAGGATGATCTTTGGGTCAAATCATTTAACTTACCAAGCATACTCATCACTCAGTGCTGTTGCTGGCAGTTCTGCATCAGAGACAGGAGTGCTTGATGAGTAAGTGCCTGATAGACAAAGATGCTCAAAACACCCCTGTATCACTGACACCACAGTCTAGCAGTATGTGCCCATTTTGCCAAAGTTTCTGCTTTAAAACATGCTATTCTGAGCAGTAGCCAGTCCTGCATTTTAATGATTTGTTTAACAAAATACCTAATTTGTTAAAAAGTTACTCAAGATAAAGAAAAATAACATGAAATATTGTATTTTCAAAATTTTTGTTTGGTCAAAAATAAGTAGGTAAATAAAAAGACAGTAGTTTGACTGCTTCCTCATCTCCTTGGCAAGCAGTACTCAAAACTGATCAAAACATCATGAAAAATTTTAGGACTCTGACACTTAGTCCCAACCTTTAAATTAACATCACAAAGAAGAAAACTGACCCAAGCACCTTTTCTTTACAGTTAGTATTTGGGGGGTGAAAAATCATTCAACCTCTCTGGGATGCTCTACCTGAACATCTAAGTATTCAGATGAGCTCACCACTCTTCATCTCTCCTTGGTTTACAACTAGAGCAGCTGATCCAAAAGGTTTGGGAATCCTCCAAGGGAGCTCACAAGACTTTACATGTTTTAGAAGGCAATGAAAGTTTGTGCTGTTCATGTTTTGTAAATACAATTTTTTGCACCCCACAGCCCCAAAAATTTCTTCATATTATTACGGTCATAGAAAATAGTCACAATACAAACTACGCTGACTTCCAAGCCACCAAACAACAGCAATTCCTTATCCTCTCACAGATGACCTGGGGAAAGCCTTCAAGAAGGGACAGTAATCTTACAAGATTGTTACTCTGTGTGCTCAAGTCCTTCCCTTTGCATGGAGGAATTTGCTCTGCAGAAAGGATTTTTAATGCTTAGCTCTTCCTATAGTTGCTGATTTTTTTCCCCCATGCCAGAAAATTTACTACCAAGTCTTCTGAAATTAAATTATATATACTAGTATTACTGCATTTTGCCCTAGAATAAGTTGTTTATGTTATCACCCAAATGTACAATCTTGGAGAAGACTTCAAACAGGCAATACTACAGCTTACTGGTGGTCTGTTAAAAGGACTGCAAGAATGTGTAAGTCTAGATAAATGAAGCTGTTCCCTTGATACAGGGAAACCAACAGGCTAAGAGTCCGAGGGTCTACACAAGTTTGCCTGGATCAGTCCGTAATACCTCTGACTGCTGAGCAGCTTTTATTTCCCGCGACTTTTGCTACAGAAGGAACAGCTGGCTGCAGTGAAGCAAGTGAGACACCCGTTTCTAATTGGAGAAGGGAGCAGCTTACGCTGGCAGCCAAGCTGGACAGAGCCAGGCATCACAGCAGCGCTGGCAAATGTGCCGCAGCGAGACTCCTGCGGCAGGGAGGCAGCAAGGAGGACACAGTGAGCGCACGCCGGCGGCAGCGGCGGTGCATAGCGGCTCCAGGGCACTGGACATAAGATTTTTTTTCCCCCCTCCCCCTCTTCCTGCCTCCCACTACTTATATGCTGCCCTCCTGTAACACCCTCTCATGCATGGGACACCCACCCCTCCTCCAGACCTCAAAGTGGTGCTTGAATTTGCATTTACATCCCCACAAAACGCCCTCTTGTTTCTTGGCCTCAAGGGCATCTCCCATTAACCTTCATGCTAAGCATTTGGAAAAAAGAATATAAAACATTGAGGCTGGGAAGAAGAGGTCAGGATATATTCTTAAGAAAGCAGAGAGGACCACAGGACTTTCTATGCCTGCATCCATACAGGAAAGGGCATATGATAGCTGTTGACGCTTGGGATAAAACGTGCAGTTCTGCCATTACTGCCAGCTATTATATATGTGACACATTCATCCTTCAAAAGTGTGAATAGGTAGCTCATTATAAAACAATAAGCTATCTCTGAACCCTCGCTGTATTGTCTCACACACACCACCCTTAGTCAAAAAGTGTAAACAAAAAGAATAAGCACCAAAATGTGATGTCAGTAGTACTTTTTTTTCAAGATATATTAAAAAAAAATCAAGCAGAATAAAATCCTGAAATACTGACAGAGCAACTCAAATAAATGAAGTATACCACACTCAGATAAGTTACCCAAAACATCCTGAAGAAAAACATGTATTTTAGGAATGAAAATATTATATAGGAAGTTGAGGCCTGGAACGAAGATATTTGCTTGTTAGGGAGTATCATGGCTCTCTACTTAGTTTTCTCCTAATTACAAAGGACAATACTCATTCATTTCCTGGAATATGTGTGTACAGTGTTATTCTTCACATGCATGATRTAGTTCTCCTCTCTAAAGGGCCTACTTCATACTAGAAATACTTGATAATATTAACAAAATGCCAGCAGTTTTCTTGAGAGGCGCTGGGAGGTGCCTCTAATTCTCCAATTCTAAATTACATAGACATCACTTCAATTTAATTTATGTAGGAGAAATGTCAAGTGTCCATGAGAGTGGACCTCCTGGGAAGCATTCAGAAATGTAGATGTAAGGCCCATGCCTGCTCCTATTTAGTCACAAACATCCTTAGAAGCAGAGACTTGAAGCTGAGAAGGGTTATGCTCTTGCTCTTCAGCCTGAACCTTTTTCCAGGCATTTATTTCCAGAACCATCATCATTTTTAGTGCTTGATTTAAACTGAGTAGTGGTCTTCTAATGTAGTTTCTAAGAATCTGAATTCAGCACTTCGTAAAGAAAGTCATCAGGCAACTCTAATTATAAATGTCACTATAATAATTTCCACTGATATTTCCAACTACTCAGGGAGTATGTGGCTGAACATTTATACTGGATTCTTCCTCATAGACTCTAAGTGCTTCCCTTACAACTGAACAGCTAAATATATCTACATTTCCATCTTACCTCCTGCCTCCACACCCCTACAAGCATGTGTTTTTACATCGACTTTCCTCTTTTCTGTGAGGGAGGAGCGTACTGTGGGGAAGCACAAATAAAAAGCCATGGTCTTTAAATTTGATTTGAAGGTGGCAAGTTTTGTGGTGGTTTTGATCTCCTCCAGGCATTCCATAATCGTGGGCCAAGTTGCCTAGAGATCTTTGTCTCCCACCCTTCCAAGTCTCTCTGTTGTCGCTGACAGATCCATTGTTTTGGAAGCATGTAGCTGTCATGGGAGGTCATGATCTCAGAGGAGCGAGGCAGTCCCTTCGCTACTTTTGGTTGGGCTTTGAAGATAAAAATGGTAAATTTGAACTTGGGCACAAGTGCGTTTGTTAGGAAGCCTTCCCTTTCGCTCTTCAAAAGAGACTACACCAATCGTCTGTTGGCATCGTAGTAACACTTTACACAGATTACGATGACTGTTATCCACATTTATGTTTTAATAGCAGAAGTCAGCTGCTTCTACACGAGGCCATAGTGTCTGGTACAGTGCAAACATAGTAAATGACAATTACTTAGCCAAAGTGTTTACATTCAACTCTTGTATTACTCCTGTTGCATCCCCTTMCTTATCCTCAAAAATTGTCCACAATGACATCAAAATAATGTTAACGTGATATTGCCTTATAAATTCAATTTGCGTATGAAAACAGCAAAGTTCCCGAAAGTGAGTCCCTTGGGAACTATTCAGAACTACAGAGGAGAGGCTCATGCCTGCTCCTATATGAAAAAAAGGATGTTCCTATTACACCACTGATGATCTACTACACCATAGATGATTCCATCTTCCTAYGTTCCGTCTGTAACATACGCCATTTCAGGGCACACAGGGAACATTTACTACTACCACCAAACTAACAGGCACACGTTCAATTAGTCTTGACGGAGCCCTGCATTACTATTTTCTCAGGAGCCAATGCTGCCACTTGTTTTGCAACTTCAAATTGTTTTTTTTTTTTCTTCCTACACATATGCTGTCACCTACGAGTACCAGCAGAGTGGATTAAAGCTGCCTGTCAGCTTTCCCTGCCTGTGCTGAACTCACAGAATAGGCTGCACTAACAGTGCGCTGGCCCTGCTCCTGCTCCTGTTGGCAGATAAATCGGCTCCAATTTCTGGCAGCGCATCCCTCTGGCACACGACAGATGTGGGGCTGCCCTTGCCCTGGTGCAGCTGGGCAGCCTACGAACAGCACTGGCCGGCTGCTCACCCAGCTTCACCTACTGTTAAACTGGAAGAGGAATAAAGCATGTTTATACCAGTCTATCAGCAGGCATACAAGGCAGATGAAGCAGTGCAAGTGCGCTGGAATAAAATAAAGAAATCAAATAAATTCTAAAAGGCTTAACATTTTTAAAAACAATAGACATACGTTGGCTGAAGAAGCGGTTAAAGCTGCCTGCACTAAATATCACATGCCTGTCTACTCCTAAGCCTGCATCAGCAGCTCCGGGCTCACTGAATGCTAGCGCTATATCAAATAACTCCAGAGTGAGGAATGAAGAGAGTGCTACAACAGGAAGCATTTGTACTCCAGCCTGCTCTGAGCCACCTGCAGGAAACTGCCAAGCAATCCCTCTGCTGGCCAATATTACACATTAAAGCTGCTGTGTCACCTCTTTCAAAATATACTCTTTCCAAAAGCGGGGCATTTCTGCTCAGGTCTTGCTCTTGTACCAAAGGAACCACAGCTATACCCRTGAATGCTGCTGAAATTCTAGACTATTGCTGGAAAACGAAACCCAGCAATGGCTTGTCGTCCTAACAGCAAACCCCATCTCCCCGTAAAGCACGTGAATAGGTACCACTATAGGCGTGCAGGGCCCTTGCAGGCCATTAAACATCCTCTGCTCCCGAAACTGCAGCATGCAAACATCAAAGTCTGCCTTGGCCATATAGCATCAATGCATTAGAGTTACATGTCATTTATTCTCCTCTCTGCCTGGTGTGAGAACATTTAACGTATACTAGATAAATACAGTCATCCCATAGACCAGCTCAGGGGAATAAGGAGAAAAAGAACCTTCTTAGCAACATTTAATCCTTGCTTACCTGTGAAAGGTTACATTTAGCCTAGCTGCCAGTCGCTACTTATTCACATGGTTTACGGAATCCATAGATGCGTCATCATTTAGCCATGGAAGCACTGTTAATCATATTAAAACCGGAACAAACATCCTCTACGTCATCCATCCATGCCAAGAAGATGCACTAGCAGTGGCTGCGGGAAAAGCTAATTCAAAATGCTGAGACAAACATTACTGCATCAGCTAAAGCCTCCAGGAAAGAGCACTTGCTAATTTTTTCAAAGTGTAGATCAGCTCTTAACAAGGGGGTGATTTGGGTGTACTCCCTCAAATGCATTTCTATAAGGGAGTTATTCTCACCAAAATCTGAAACAGCCACTTCCCCTAACTAGGCAGTGTTTGAAGGGAGGCCCAAGGGAAGAATCCTGGACCTCAAGAGAAATTTTACGAGAGAGGCCAAACTATAGATCGTGTGAAGTACTCTAGTAACTATGGTGATCAGAAGACTTTGGCCTCTGGGCAAACGCTGTGTGTGTTTAGATTGTATTTTGCCAAAATGGTAAAAATGACTATGGAAAATGTTAATGAAAACACAATACCTTTAATAAAAATCATTGGTATTTCTTGTCAAGAGAAAGGGAATAGCATAGTTTCTGCCCAGATCTGATAGCATCAGTAACTATTGGGCATGAACAGCACAACTTTTACCAGGTCTTTGCTTTTGCAGAACAGGAACTTCAGCACCTGCCAAGTACAATAAAGCACTTCTGAGCAATAAGGAAATGTCAGTAAAACAGAGTTAATGTAAAAACTACTATTCCTGCTAGCATTGTTATCACTTCTTACTTCAACTAGATTAGGTGGAACTTTAAAGTTAAAAAGAGAAATCAGTACCAAGTTTAAGATTTTAAAAATAAATCTATTTCACAAGTAATTAATTAATTGCTGAGTAACATTTCTTTGAAGCTACTTGACTGAATTACCATTGTTTCTATTTTGTAATCATGTCTAGTAAGGTCATGCCTTGAGGACATTCTTTTGATGTTTTACGTTATGAGATCCCCTGAAAACTGGCAGCTTGGGGAAAGCTGGTGCTCAGAGTTTTCTGGATAAGGGTGAAGAGAGGAATTTTCTCTTGTCAATAAGGAGACGCTGAACACCAGAAAAAAAGTCCACGTCTTAGTGGTTGACGGGAACAGGGTAACTAAGTGGAAGAGGTGGGGAAAAAGAAACTTGATCTGGAGGAAATGATGCCCTTCGTGATATCCCTGTGTGTGAACAAAGAGCCCCTGGCAGCAGGGAGCGCTCCCAGTTACAGTTTTCAGTGACTCACTTGCTCTAGCATAGCCAGAATTTGTTGACCTTCAGTGTCTAATTCAAATGTTAACTATATGCTTTACCTTGAGAAGGTTGTTTGGCAAAATACAAATTCAAAGGACAAAGTTCTCCAATTTAATCGGTTGTCTCATTGGGTTTGTAACAGGGCTGCTTGTGAAGATCAAACCTAATGGACTGCAGTGCAAGAAGAACACATTAAAATAATTTCTTCAGACCAATGCTCAGGAAAAGAGTCTTGAGCATTATGGAACAGGAAAAGGAAAATACAGAGGAAAGTAGACCTGATCTAACCCGACAGCTCAATTTTGTTATGGCAATAACTAACTTCTCTGCTTTAGTTGAGGCAAAAATAATTTTCAAGAGCAAAGTGAAGAAATACCATTTGTTTGAGGAGGAGGCTGGGGCTAGCGAGCACAAGCTCACCTGCAGGACATGAAGGGAAGACCCCACAGCAGAGAGGGGTCAGGAGAGGTGTGCCAGAAGGACTGATATTCTGAACATCTGAATTTTCAGTTGTCGATATCTTTTGCCTATTTTCCGTTTTTCAAACTAGTTCTCCTATAGCCAAAACACTTCTGGAGGCTTTCATCCCTAAAACTCGAGGCAGATGAAATGCTTTCTCTCTCAAATGGAGGGGAAAGCGATGCACAGGTGCAGTCATTTGTGCAAGGTCCCCCAAGCAAGTCAGTGACAAAGTCAATTACCATCTTGTCCGCTCAACCACAGCGCCATGCAGACACAGATTGAGTTGATCGCACAGGCCGTAATCAGAGATATTTTAACTCTGTGCTACAAAAAGACGGATAAAGCACAGATAACATTTTATTTACGTATTACAGATCTACCTCCTAGGCCCGAGCTTCAGCTTGCGTCAGCGTTTCCCAGTCGTATGTTCCGTTTATGTAGATGTACGTTTCTCTCCAGAAAACACCCTGATGATGCAATGTTTCCATTGTTAAGCTGTCAGGGAAACGGTGACCTTTGCTCCTCCTGAAACAAACTTTCCTGTCAATCAAAACCCTGTTATACATGGACATGACATTAGTCCTACGAATAACAATCTTGTTGATGGACAGCTTGTTGGCCAGGACTCTTTTTAAATTGCCTGGAGTTTAAAGGCTTGAACAGCAAGCTAACAACACTCCCTTATAACCCAAGAACTATACTTGAACTGCAGTTCGCAGCCATATGGACTATATGTTTCCCAAAGCAAACAAGTAAGCTGGAGAGTTGTAAGTATCCAAGGCTGCACCTAAAAATTCGGGGAAGCACCAAAAAAGGGCTTGGCAGAGCTTTTTGCTTAAGGAGGCTGAAGTCTAAACTGGGAAAGCTGCAGTGCATCATTTTTAGTAACTACCAGTTTAGTTAAGAACAAAAGGTGAAACAAATAGTACAATTTAGAGCCCCAAAATAACTGACTTCCAAACCAAGAGTCAGCAACACAAATTAGAGCCACCCTGGGATTACTGTGAATTCCACCAGCTTATAGCAGTCGCTCTCCAGGGGACCGCACACCTCCTTCTACCACTAGAGAAGTAGTGAAGAGCCAACACCATCAACTAAACTGTATTTGCCACTCAGCAACATGGTGCCTCTTAGTGCCCCGTTACAGACCAGCTCCTTGTCTTCGGCTCAGAAGGGACTGCAGGAAGGGGTCTCCAGTCCAACCTCTCGCTTAGAGCGAGGCTAGCTATGAGATCAGTCCAAGTTCCTCAGGCTTGATCCAGTCCCATTGTGAAAACCTGTTCATTTTGGTTGAAAATTCTCTCATTGACACAGTAATTTCCAGGGAGGGTGACTTATAAAGAGCTTTACCTCTCCTACCATTTATCAAATAAGGAAACAAAAAATTACTATGATAGAGAAGAAAGGCATTCACCAGGATAAATTAGAAAGGACGCACTTGTTTGAACTGATCATTATAGCTGCCAAATAGATAATCCAACTGTATTTTGTGCCATTTTGCTCTGCTGACAGAAAAACATTGAAAAGGCATCTGTTTTCCACCACACCATTCATRCATTCTTAACGGAAGCCTTTCTAGTCATAAGAAAGGTAACTGCCAGGAGGCATTCAGGCTTAGTATCTTGCTTCAAAAAGCCCCAGCAACACACAGCAGCATATGTAGTGGTTATCACATCTGCTTTACACGCTGAAGGTCCTGGTTTCAAGCCCCAGTGGAACCAGCAGCAGGACATCTTTGGGAGGTTAGACTAGATGATCTCCAGAGATCCCTTCCAACCTTACTAGATTCTGTAACCACAGGAATCCATGCGGTCAAACCTACCCACTTAGCAAATAACTCATTTGGGCTGCAGTTCCCCAGCAGACAAAACCCATCTCTCCCCCGGCTGAGGTGAACCTGCCCTCTCCTGTGCACCAGCCTCAAACACAACTACAAAAGAAGAGAACAGTATTTCTGCCAGTTCAGTGCACTCAACTGGCTTGGGAATAAGGCACTAAGAAGTGCTTCTGCAATCAGAAATTCAGAAGCTGGCGTGAAGGGCAGACAAGAACATGCTGCCAGGGCCGAAGGAGAGGCTGAAACAGCCACTGCCACCACTGCCTCATGGCGAGCATGATGCTGTGCTGCTCCTGGCATCCTAGGGAACTCTTCAGCATCTCTCAGTTTTAGCAGTGTTTCAATCGCATCCTGGCTAACAAGACTCTCCTAACGAGAATAACTCTTGAAAGACACATYGTGAGAGAGCTCCTGTGTTCCAAGGACTGAACCCGACACACGTGGAATGGATGATGCAGATATGGGCAGGATGCTGGATGAGGCAGAACTCGCACTAGCAAGTGTCCRCCAGACAGTCAGGCCTGCACCACTGACGTGCGCCATAACCTCTTAATCCAATGGCTTCCTCTGCAGCGCTGGGGATTTCCTAAGGGTGCACTGGGATAAGGAAGTAGATTATTTAACAAGAGTCCATAGTGGGAAGAGAAAGGAAAGAGGATGGAAAGCTACACTTTTTCTTTCCCATATTTACTCTCTTAGCTCTAACTCTACCTTGTGCTTCAAAGCTGTGAAAAGGGAAAGCTTTAGAAAATGGAACTCTGCTTGCCAATTTACTTTTCTCCTACTTCCACCAGCTTTGCAAAGGTAACCAAACGTTATGATGCTAATGAGGCTTCTCCATTCCCCTAAGTGCAGTGGAAAGACACTGTCCCTCACCTTTATGTAGGAGAAAAGTTCTTGGTCCCTCCAAGGAATAAAAGATTTGTTTCATGGGGAAGACTGAGGCAAGAACATCTCCTTGTACTGAGGGAGCTTCATCATTCATAGGTGAATCCCCTGTTCAAAATTTGGAGTGCAATGCCTAGGGATTTGCTCCAATTGGCCAAGTTTTAACTCAACGTGCACTTTGCAATAACTTTGTGGAAGGGCAAAGGAACTAGCCTTTGGGACAGTCATTATATTAGCGTAGTTTTTGTTATATAAAATACTGAAAGTTGAAGTGCTGGGTGCTCTTTGACATTACCAGATCCAGTTCTGCTTCTACACGAGGTAACAAGGAACAAGTTCCACCACCTATAACAGGAGCAGACTCGGGTACAGCCAGGTGGTTTGCAGGACAAATTTCACCCAAACCTACCCCAGGAGCTTAGCGACAGGGCTCCTCCTTTCACACCTCTTTCCTCTCTGTAAAAATCATGTCTCATATCTTAGAGAAAATAAAATCTATATGATTCATGAGGGCTACATGAAATGTTTGTACAACTTAGTTACTGTAACTTAAGGAAATACAAGAGAGGAGGATTGAAAATGGAGCTAAAGGAGAAAGCGTTATGATATTTTGCATTTATTAATCACAATGCTATAGAATCACTGCTGTTAACACCAAAATACTGGTGTAATGTTAAGAGAACATCTATTAAAAAGGTCTTGAATTAATAGAATTTTCTAATGATAATTAAGAAAAACATCCCACACGGCATTCCAAACAACAAAAAAATTAACCCACAAAATGCAATACCTCAAATATTAGATTCCAAGTGTTGATGTTTTTGAGGGTGTCACTTTCAGATTTGGGAAATTACAGGCACTGTGATAAATATTTCAGGCAGCTGATTACAATGAAAAGTAATTAACTCAGCTACAACAACAGGTGTTGTATAGGGAAATGCTGGCTTTTATCATGAAGTTGTGGGTGCATGTGCTAAGTGCGTTCGTCATTTTCTCCTCTCTTTTATTCAGAGAAAGCCCTGGGGAAAGTATTCCAATGCCAGCATTTATAGGATATAATGAAACCCTATTAAATATGTATCTGACTGCTAACAACTATGTAGAGAAAGAATATCCTAACTACGGTTATGTAAGTCTGTGCATTCAGCCTGTTTTGGTAGCAGCAGTCCCATCTGATCACACTTACTGTGTACTTAACTTCTCATTTTGAGCTGAAGTGGAGAATTTTTGTTTTTGTATTACTTTGCTTCGTTTTCTGATTAGCAAATGCATGTCACAGTATTCAAACCCTACTTTTTTTTAAAAAGGAAATAAATAATCAAGTCAATAATACTCAAAATACTCAAGACCATAAATGCCAATAAGTAGGGAGAAATGTTAAAAGTGAAAAATAACAGATGTCCAGATGTTCAAAGAGCTAGCTCCTTGCATACCCATGGGTTTTCACCTTGTTACACTTACTCATCCATAACCTGCTCCTGTCACCCAGACATGAACAAAAATCTCAAGCATTTTTAAGAGAATGTTTGTAGAGTCATCATGAGAATAAGACTCACCTTGCCAGTGCTCTGTTTCCACAGCAGTGGCTCTTACACAGAAATTGTCAGTGAACGTATTTCAACCATTTCTTCCCCCAAAAGCTCAAAGTATGCTCAGAAGCCTTACTCCGCCTCCTGCTTGCCCAGGGAAGGGAACAGAGGAGCTGCACATCTCTGGTTTTCTTGGCTTTTCCTAACYTGCTGTAACCTTCCTTGGTCTCTGAGGGGTTTCCCTTTGCTGTACCAGAAGGCCAAGTACAGGCAGTAAATGGAGCAAGCAAGCCAGGTGAGCTGCTCCTGCAGAACACCTGGGAGAAAACAGTAGTGGTTTTACTGACTGCAGCTGTCTTCTCTTCCAGATTATGAGAATTCTGTCCCTTACTTTGTTGCAAGAGGTGTCTTGGACTGCCTTGGCCAGTGGCTGATGGAAACAGGTCAGGCTCTGCAGTTTAGAGCAGGATATCCTCTACATATCTGAGCTCCACAGTGCCCGTGGGAACACAGAAGCTCTCGACCCCTATGTGGAGGGAGAAATCTGTGTTTTTCCACATTATCGTGTGCAATAATGAAAGTGGATGGACAAATGGACAAAACTGGAAATGGACTAAGGATAGCTCAGTTCTCAGCTCTGCTGCTGGTCAGCTGGGACATGACAGTTCCCCTTCTCTGCCCTCCCTTGGGAGAAGGGCACTGGTCTCCCTCACAGGGCACTTTGAACAGCCAGACAGTCCAGTGTTGCTGAGCTGCAAACTCTCTGAACTCAAACTTGTGATTATCTTTTGTCTTCACAGGTTATTTCTCATTAGAGAAATAACTATGTGGCAACTTTGAAAAGAAAAAGTTAGTACAAGATTCTTATGGATTTCCTCACAAAAATACACTTRGTTGCATACATTCCCCAAGGAAAAAAAGAAAGAGAAAATACATTTACTGTAGCACTTACGATTTTTCTCAAGTATGAACAGATATAGGGCAGGTGTTTGTAAGGCGAGTTTGTCTAAAGACAGACAGAATTCTCTCTCTTGAATCAGTTACATGATTTATGAGGGAAGACTTTTCAGCCTCTACACAGCCTCAACAACCCCTAAACAAGCTCATAAAGTGTAATGTTCCTCCTGTCTAAGGCTGTGTGAGTTCAAAAGTCATCTCCTGCTTGTGCAGAGATCACTACCGCCTCATAAACTGTGAATTTACGGGGAACAGGTTACATCCACTGACCTCCAGAGACAAAAGCTGAACCTGACATTGATTATTTAATATCTTACTGACAGATGCAGCTCAGAACAAAAAAGACTCCAARCATTTGTAAATCTGAGCTATTAGTTTGCGGCTGGACTTTAAAATTCCAGATTGGAAATAGGTGCCTGCCATGCTACTTGTCCATCACCAAATAGCGTCACAAGCCTCTTAAAGAAGAGCCATTTTCATCACCACAGACCTAAAGCCCTTTGACTGCTTCAGACAATTCCATATCTAAAACAGAACACACGAAGCAGATTATGTCTTGAAGAAGAAAGACCAGACAACATGAGAAAGGTAGGTAGAGAAGATACTTGAGGCTAAATGGCCAGACCCAAAGCCCACAGACACCAGCAGATTTTGATTTAAGCCTCAAGTGTCTATCCTACACCTCCTACCTAAACAGCAACAAACAACATATAATCCAAGGACTAACACATCTGTCAGAAAAGGCTTCTCTGGAAGATAACACCTTGACATCTCAAGATTGGCTGATAATTTTAATAAACTCTGTTATCTGGAGGGGGGCTGTTTACTCCCAACATTCAGTAACACAGCATCGGTGCATATGTGCACAGGTACGCTGCACAGATGTTGAAAGCACAGGCATTTTCTGGCACCTGTAGGCTTTTCATTGCAGAAATATTGCTGCGCTGACAGAGGCAGAAGGAATATGCCTAGCCAGCTCTGCCCTTCCCCGGGCTAGCAAGCGCAGCCCCAAACAGCCTGCACGCTCAGCGCATACCACCGTGTCATCAGCTCCCTGGCGTGTCTGGGGCTGTCGCTGCTCGCCCCTCTGCTACCAGGGGCGGCTAGCATCGCTCTGTGCCGCTCGCCGGGAAGCTGCTTGTGGCAGCTAAATGTGGGGAAAAGGAGGAGGTATCCCTTGCCACACATGTGAAAATCCACCTAACTTTACTAAACTATAAGCCACTGAAAACCTCCGTTTGCAAAAGTTCCAAAGAAACTTGTTGCCAGACACATTCCCTGAACTGCCCGGAGTGCTGCATCACACAGCTCCAGGCTCTAAATGATATTGAAGAAGCTCTTCCTGCTGCAGTAGCTTGCTGGAGCCCTCGGTAGAGGAGCTCAGGGCAAGGAAAATGCTCTTTCTTGTTCCGCTGCCTCTCAAAGAGCCAGGAGGCAGGGGAGGAAGCCAGCTGGGCAGCCTGGAACAGCACAGAGAGCACAACGAAAGCCAGCAAGTGGGTTAAGCATGGGAGGAGYGGAGCTGCAGTAAGGGCGGTCGCAGAACGTCCTAGGAGGCAGCCTCAGACTCACAAGCCTCAATGCTTCCCCGACAACATCAATTACTTCTGAATCTTAAGAGCAAAATGAACTTCTAACTGCCCCTAATAGCAGTTCCCTTCCAGCATAACACCTAATTACTGCTACTAGTATACTATGAGCTCTAGTCACAGAAGTCTCCCCAGATCCAGTCCTATTCGTGGTCCACATAGACATTAACATGAAACAAAATTACAGACATTCATTTTTGAATGTATTTTACTAACGGCTTAGAAAAATGAAACACACACACACCAAAAAATAAAGATCACAATAAAGRCACCTTGAGGTTCCAAAAACCAAAGCCTTAAAAATTCAGAATACAGTAGAATTCAAGTCACTGCTGCAAACATGCTGTCATACCTCCTACAATTACACTAGCAAAAATTGTTTTCTAGGCAAGGAACATAGCCAGGTTTTTCATTAGTGGGCTGTAATTTCTATCCCGCCTGGAAACCCCTGCTTCTGATGCGCAGAAAGTGGGCATATAACAGTTGGGACTGAAGCAGTGACAGCTGCTACGGGACCATAAGCATCTTAGGCTGGCCACTGCAAATCAAACTTTAGGCACTGCCTCAGTAGTCCTCTTTTCCCAAAGAAACTACTGCCTCATCCTAAGGAAGAGTCAGTCTCATCCACAGGAAGAGTCATGGAGTTAGACTGACATCTGCGAAGTACTCACACACTGAAAAACCCCCACAGAAAAGCTCTTCTGCAGAATGGCTTGTTCATGTACAGACCAGGATATAAACCACATACAGTAAAGAGACACGGGGGCAACTGAGCCACATGCTCAGGAGGTCAGGACCTACTTTCAAAACAGCAGTCACTCAGCAAATCCACTGATATCTTGTGCAGAACAATATTCTGTAACCACGTACTTGCAAAAACGAAGTCTCAGAGGCACTCAGAGAAACTAAAACCTGCCTTGGGAAGAGAGGTTTCATGGCAAAAATTATTTTGGCATTGTGCAACTTCTGAGGTCTGTCTTTCCAGTTTTTCATATTGTTTATAAAACACTTTACAGTTATTTTTTCTTTTCGTATGTCATGAAGTATGTACACCACCTTTCAGAAGGATGCTTAACTCACCTCCTAAAGACAGGCAGTTATATTACTTCTGAGAAGCAATTGCTCGAAGACTGTGAAACACTTGCTCTCAAAGTGGTTTTAGACATTAAATTATATCTTAAGAGATCCCTTTTGGGTTGTTCTTAACTAACTGAATGATAATCAGGTCACTTCCTTTGGCTTTTTTTTCCCTCTGCTCTAAAAAAAAAAAAAAAATCAATAAACTCACAAGCAATTCCTTTATAATAGGGACTTGAATCTAAACATCACGTTGACTGGTCTGTGGGGCACACACATCTAGACAAGCAGCAGGCACAGAATTTGGGGTGTGAGCTGTGAAGGGATCCTGAAAACACAGGCTTGGCAAAGAGGGGTTGGAAGGAGCCTGTGGGTAGTATTATTTACAGAGAGGACAGCTGTGCTGGTGACTCAAGTAAAACACACTGACTAAATATAATCTGAAGCCAGAGATAAGTAAGTGTTTCAAAGATCTGTCTGTACAAGAGGCACATGTTTAGCTTTTCATGCTTCACAATGGATGTCCCACATGAACTTTTTTATTCTTCAGGTTTCCTTCAGCCCCCCGACTGTCCCTGTCACCCGGTGCCAGATGGGAAGTGAGAGCTAAGCCGATCCACCTCTTTGTGGTGGAAACCCCCCGAGCTTTGGCTACAGGTTACTGAAGCCTTCATGAAAAATTCAGAGCTGGTATAACAAGCTTGCTGAAAGTAAAATGCGTGTCACATTATCCACTCTCCCTTTTTACTAGCACTAGATCCTCATTGCTGAAAGCTAGAAAATATTACYGCAACAAACTTCTATATGCATACAGATGCACAAGTGAGCATTAAATCCACCACCATTTTTTGCCTTTTTATTTTAGCAGTAAAGTTAATACAGTGTAGAAACTACGGAGAGATAAAAGAACAGAAAGATGTGCAGGGAAAGGAGACATCTAGTAACTGCTAAGTTGCTGAAAAGATGAAGACATGGAAGCATTTTGTGTCCAAGTTCTTATTCTTGTTATGCATTAGGTGTAATTCATGAGTATTCATACCACTTACTTTCTTAAACTATTTTAAATGCTAAATTTAGCACCTTTTTAAGGCATGACTTGTCATAAGAGCCGGAGACCAAGCAAAACAGGAGAAAACAGAACTGCCCAAGTAGGAAYTGGCTTTGAAATTTGGCCCAGCCTTTCTATTCGTGCTTTTGCTGGGTCAGTCATCGGGAACATACACTCCCACCACTTMCTGCAGGAAAAAGCGATAGCTCGTCCCTGTAGTCCAACATGCCAGGAAGAGAAGAAACACCAGAGATGGGCTATGGAAGTAACATAAACATAGCACATGGCTCTATTAATTAGGGTTTCAAGGCAGTGAAGAGCAATGTTTCCATTTCAGCCAAGTGCCTGCCACCTCACCGTGCTTACACCTGCATACTCTGTGTATTTGTAGGGAAAAGCATGGAAAGAAGGATAAAGTAGAGAGGTTGTATAAGGACTCCATGGTCAAGATAAACAAAGACTGTATTAGACACTTACTTTCTTCATCAAGGCTTGAATTTCCAAGGAAATAGTTTGTCCCATGCTTGTCACCCAACCTGCAATATTTCCCCCTCCCCCAGACAAAGATGGAGTTGAGCATGTTCCTAGGTGCCCAGTCCCATAGGGCACAGAAAGGCAGCAGACACAAGAGGTTGCCTGGCCAAGGTCTATGGAGCACCCTGCCTGCCTGGGGCGCCCAGGCCTCCCACAACAGGCACGCAGCAACTCGCTGTGGGGAATGCAGCCCCGGCCRTCCAAGCTGTGCACCTCTCCGGAAAATACAGGTCCTTCAAGATGCAGTTTGTCCTTCACATGTGAGGGTCTTAAGCAAATGAAGTATGTACAAAGAAGTCTCCTTAACAGTTGGCTAAGGGTGCTTCTTTTAGACCTAATGCTAAGATGCAAAATTTATTTCACGTCACACAAACATGTTGCAGTGGCTCAGGTATTTACATTTTGGAGTCATCAATTTTGGAGCTATTGAATGATCGCTAATTCAGTTCAGTGGTTTCAGAAGCATTATTAAGTTACTGAGATTACAGGAAAAATAAAGTCTTATACAACCAGTTCTCTGAAAGCAACATTTCTAAAAACTGATCATTTTAAATGGTAGTTACACTATTACAGTAGAGGCAATAAAGTGGGGCTCTCAGCAATCTCTGTGGAGCTTTAACATTAAACAGGGGTTGATCCAAGCATGATGGAGATCTTTCCATAGAAAGTTTGGTGTCAAAAAACAAACTGTGCAGCTCCTTAGAACACCAATGCTCTTCTTCCAAGCAAACGAAAACCTGTTCTGCATCCACAACCTGCACAATTCACTTCTCCATATGGTAGCGAGTGTTCCTTCTCTTCTGTCCTTTTTGAAATATCACTTGTGAGTCCCCATTAAATACACTCCTAAATTGAAATGTAGGTATTCATGCATTTATCTGAATAGTTTCAGCTCTGAGGAGTAAAGTCACAAAACTACTTTTTTCTAAAGGCAACATTTAACAATATAATCCTTACTGGCAGATTCAGCAAGTCATCAAAAAGCAAGTGAAAAAAATTCTTGACATTTTTTAAATTTGATGTGCATATAAACTGTATTTCTAAACCTTAAAACTCTTCCTTAGCCAAACAGATAAACATAGGGTTTCAGGGTAAATATGCATTTAAGAACTTTAATAGACTACCTCAGAGGGTCTACTAGTGGGGGGGGGGGGGTAAGAGAACTACACAAGTATCATTTCCTCTGCTACAAAAGGATAGCTGTCTCTGAGGTGAAACATCAACTGCTAATGCTGTACTACAGCCTTGCAAAGCAGTTTGTTGTATTGATCTGAAATTGCATGGATAATCAGATAGATAAGAGAACAACAACAAACCCCCAYAGCTGCAATATAGCGAGACCTTAATCTTGTTAAAAAAATACCATAAGACTAAGTGCTTGAGATAATCTGAATACAGAGTTTAAACATCATCTGTGAAACAGTTCCCACAAGGTGGTCCTCTGGGAGCAGAGGGAGCACCATGAAGTTTAGGTGCATGCTTCAACTCTTGAAGTCTTCTCTTTAAAGCAATAAAGAAACACTTTTCATTCTTCACACCCCCTTCTACAATGACATTTTGTGCTTTGTTTCTCATCAGCTGAAAATATTATGCAGCATCATACCTACACTCACTATATGGAACAATTTAATGGAGATGGAAGTGCCACTAAACCACCTAAGACAGCCTTTGTTACCAGGTTAGTGTTATAAAAAAAAACTATCTTAGACTCTGGGACCATTGGTGGTTCCTAAAACTCCTGGTTTTTATTTCACCTACAGTCTAGAAAACTAAAACACACATACACACACCAAATCCTACTGGGAGATTAGAGGCTGTCTTCAAGATAAAATTGTGTGCAGTCCCCAGCTTTGCTGAAAGTCTCACACTTGCAGTGGGAGTGCAGATGGTAACAGCACCATGTCTCACATGTGTGGGATGCAATACCCCAACTCCGCATGGGGCTAAGCAGCATCTGCCTCCCTTTCCACAACCTCATTTCCTTGGGAAGAAAGTCTGGAAAGAAGGGCACAAGGCGCTGCCCAGCCAGCTTGCCAGCCCACACAGGCCAGTGGTGGGACGGCAGGACACACCACAGAGCTCGCCCACCTCGCAGCAGGTAGCAGCGTTGCCCACATGGGGTGCTCAGTAGCACTGCCTGCTTGCATCAGCCTCAGCCTGGCAATTCCTTCCTGCTACATCTTATTAAACTACATGTTTCCTCCTCCCTCACAGCCTGGTGGACTCCATGCACAGCAGTAGCCCCAAAGAGGCACTAAATACAATCTTTCTTCTTAACAATTAAGCTGTACCACACAGAAGTATTTCCTCAGGTATCTCACTTACTTGTGCATACAGACAATAAGTGCCTCTCTACATCATTTATAACAAACATTTACTTTCTCCTGGAAAAACAGACCTTTGCCTTTATTATACAGCATTTAGATTAAGGCATAATTATCTGCAACAACTACATGCTTGCTTGGAGAATTTAGATAAGATATGTCAGGCTAAGGAGTAGCTTATCCAGATAAAGTCTTACTTCTATAAGTGTTTCTTGCTCTTCCAATTCCCTTTTGCTGAGAAAACTTCACCATGATCACTTGTGCATGAATACTTCCCAACAGGAAACCATACCAGTGCAATGCGTACCTGAGCTCCTGAAGAGCRTTTAAGTAGGTCTCACAGTCACACTAGGAAGCGAAATCAGAGGCCATAAACTCCTATTATCCTGTGTCTTCCTTTCCATCACTATCCCCTCTTGCCAAACTGAGGATTTCAGGAAAAAAATAAAATAAATAAAGAAGGTAAGTCAAGTCCCAGGCATTTTTGTCCTAAGAAACTCAGATTTGTGACATGGTTTTACTCAAACTTGAGGTCAAACACACTTTCAACTTTTTCCCCAAATTACAATTCTTCTGTCAACACTTCATAAAAGTCTAGCTTTACATGTCATATCCAACTCTGTCATCAAGCACTGGCACAAGTAACTTAATGAAAGTGATCAATAATTCACCAGCATTTTCTTTTACAATGTAAGAAGGCTTGTGACAGTTATGAATAACATCCAGTTTTGTTTGCCAAGCTTCCCCCCCTCTTATTTCCCCTTAACTTCATTATCTTACAACTTAATCCTCTGCCTGCCTGGCCAGGCAGCTTTTGCCCTCCCTCCTTGTTTACCAAATGAATAGTTAATGGCTGATAACCCACAGTCAAACCCCTCCCGCCCCCCCGCTCCTGCCCCAGCTCACTGGCTAGGCTGTTCCTCAGCCTCGTCTGGCCACTTKGTTTACAGGCCTCGATATCGCTTACGTGTTTAAAAGAAACGGGAGCAAATAAAGAGTGTAACAAGGTGACAGTTCATGTTAACGGGAGCTAAAACTTATCTTTTTGCAGGTCATTTTTGTTGCATTTGTTATGTGGCAAAATTAACTATGTCTAACCTTATCTTTATAAAAAGTAACACAAAAACCCAAGGAATATCTAGAGCAGCAAGCAAATCACTGCAAAGCCTTTTACCAGTATCCAAAACACTTCTCATTTTCCAGTGCCAGCCTCTCTCTCTCCCTTCTTTCTCCATGCATCTTCCCCACATTCAGAAGCACAACTTGAATTCTGCACTCCTCATCGTTCAAGAAAAAGTTTGCATCACTTGTATTACCTTCTTTGTTAGGCAAGGCACAGGTGGAAATATATATATATTTAAAAAAACCTTCCCAAACAGCAAGTGACGCTGCAGCTTACAGAAGCCCATGGCACCGAGCCAGCTCACGGACAGGTACAGCCCTCTGTTCGGGGATGAGCTCCCCCTTCAGAGCACAGCAACAAAAGCTGGTTCACAAAACATTTGTTTCGAGCTTCCTGATATGGTCCTGATTTCCTGAAGACTCATTTTTAATGCATTTTTCAAGCTCAGCATCCAAACTAAGACCTGATCCACCTTTTCCATTAGTTTGCACTAACAGTATTCCCCCCCACCCACCCAGGTCGCTTGGGGAAATCAAGCCCCAGATCCCGGCACTATTACCATGCTCCTAGAGCAGGGCTCTGGCCTCTCCAGCTCTGGCAGCTGCTGTGAATGCTGTTTTTAACTGTACTGATCAGAGCGGTCACAAAAGTCATCAGGATTGTTCTAGGTGAGTTCTCAGCACCTACTCAAGGAAGCTGAAGCTCCCCAGACAGATGAGCAACAAAATACCTGGAATCTGCGCAAAAAAAGCCAAAAAATTCAAATATTAGGTATTCATTTTTCTTTTTCAAACCAAAAGTACATGCATTTTGTCATCAAAGAGGCACCAGAATTTTGACTACAGCTACAATCAGAAGCGTTCAGACACTTGCACCAGCAGTGAATGCACATGAGCCTGGTTTAAAACTGCTGGCGGGGGGGGGGGGGAGGTGTTGCTTACAGAATCATGCTGATAAACTTCATATTGTTCACACAAGCTCATTCAGTTGGGCTTTTATGAACCAAACAAAAGAGCACACGTGCACTTGCTTTTGTTGATGGTTAGAAAAGTTAACTAGACACACCTTTCGAGCTCTCCCCCTGATCTGTATCATGTAAACATAACTGCAAACACTGTTCCAWTTGTAAAATTTAATGTATTGCATATTGTAGTATTCTTACTTACAAAAAACGTAATGATAGAACAAACAGAATAAAGTTGAGAATTATTAAAACGC
Organism: Rhea americana; assembly: GCF_003343005.1. Lineage (NCBI taxonomy): Eukaryota > Metazoa > Chordata > Aves > Rheiformes > Rheidae > Rhea > Rhea americana. Next base: position 2,126,114 of record NW_028185672.1, on the reverse strand, counting down.
ATTTTCTCATGGAAATTGCAARAAACCCAGTAATTTAGAGATGATTCTTTGTTCCAAAGGAAGACCAAATTCATGCTTTCTGAAGAGCAACAACAACCACCACCACAGAAACCTCTCTCAAGTACAGTTAATTCAGGGTTTGATCCTCTACAATGAGTATTACCTTACTCAGACACCTGTGTATTAGGAGTAAGATATGGTTTCCAACATGCCACCCTGGAGTTTCTGAAATGGAATATACTTTGGGCAATCCCCATGTAATGAGAGGGCTGGCACCCTCTGGCTCTGGACAGACTGCGCTAGGTCCAGAGCTGCCAGCCTGTCACATCACCTCCCTTCAGCTCCCTTGAGCAAACCCAAAACCATTATCTGGGGGATTTCAGGGGCTGCCCCTGCCCTAGGTTAATGTCAAGGACTGCCTTGACATCTAAGATTCTGTCAGAGCCATGTGCCATGGCAGGCCCAAGTGTCTTCTCATCATGGCCAACTGCAGAAGAACAGAAGACCTTGACAGCCCTATGCCTTTGGTCATGACAGAGCTATAGGTCTAGCCTTCACTGGCAGCCTGCAAAGCCTGTCCACATTTAGAGGAATCTCACTTCAAACTGAGAAGTTTTCTGCAAACAGCTTGCAAAACACTAGAAAGCGACATCTTTTTTTCCTCATAMAAAGTTATTTAATTTGATGAGACGTGACAATATAAGCAGTTAGCATGAGACAACTGTGAACCTAATGCATGGAACAGAGGGCCAAGAACAGACAGATTTCAGGGAAAAAAAAAAGCAACAGTAGAATTAGTTCAATCCCCACATACTAAGGAAAAATGGAAGAGAGGAAGAAGCACAGATCTTGGGGAAAGAGTAATAATATAATCACAACAATATCATATCATTTATGCTTTTAGGCTCACATAAGTRAGCCATAGCCCCAAAAATTCAGAACAGAGAAGGGAATGACTACATTTAGTTAACATTCAAAGTCAAAAAGCCTAGAGCTGCTAGTCTTCAGAGCCTAGCAAGCAGAGAACTTCTGTAGTGAAATCATCTTCTAAGAAAATACACAGTTGCTTAATTTGCCAGTTAAACAACTGCTAAACCTTTATATTCTTTACATAAAAAGATAGATTCTGAAAAATTTCATAATCTRATTTTCCTCGAGAGACATTTGTAAAGAGATGTTTAAAGACTTGGGAATTAAACAGTTTCCACTAATGAGAACAGAAATGTACACAGACATTTTGAAAAATTTCATCCACCTGTATTTTATGTTCAGGATTGGGAAGGGTTATATCCACACTATCACCTAAGAACCCGAGAAGGTAAAATAATATCAGAAGCTGACCAGGTTATCTTTCTCTTTTCCTTCTATAACGCAAGCTTTACACAAAGCTTCAAAAGGAAATTCTGTGTGTTTTATTATGGCCATAAAATATACGTTATTCCACCACTGAAATGCTACAAGACGTGTTTATACTGGGCTCAAAATCCTGGCTTTTGGCCTCATGTCACATGGCCAAGAGACGTTGTTAAGGCAGTCAATCACACACCCTGTCGTGTGTACTCAGTTTTTATTGTCTATTCAGAAAGCATCATTTGAAAAAGGAATAGAACYAAGGCCAATAGAACACTAATCTAGTTGAAATTAGAATCAGCTAAACTTAGAGCCAAAAAATGCAAATAAATCAAAATTACAACTCTTGATATCTGAAAAATATTTTATCTCATTCATTGGCTTTTCTGTTGTCACATTGTACTTCCCTGTTGCAACTGAAACCAGAACAGTCAGCGTTATCAATATCAAGTAAACCTGTTCTTCAGACACCCGGTCTATTACCTTTTCTTAGGAACAATTTACCCTATTCCTTCAGATTGAGAAGTAACAGTAAAAATAAAGTACCCATGCTGCTACGCGAATTCTCTGAACAGACGCTGCAACAGCCTCAGTTCAGTACTGCCCACAGGGCTCTGYCGACTCTCCCAAACCCCCATCCGCTAACCAGCTAGGTCTTCACTTGCACAGGGGGCTTCTGAAATATCCCTCGTGGCTCCACAGCAAAGCACAGACACCCACTATAAACAGCACTGTTCTAGGACCCTCTGCTGAAAGATTCACACAGAGCTGTGGCAGCAGTCCTTTCAGCACGTGGCTCATTTGGCAGGAGAAAAGTGCTATGTTGGCAAATTCACACTTAGGTCTGCTACAGAAATGGAAAGAAACTAAATTTCTAAGCAAAGGAAATGAACTTCCTATTTTGTCTTATTTTTTGAGCCAGAATCTGTCCCACGTGGTGCAATGAGCAAAAATATCACATATACAAATACAAGTACGAACCTGGTAAGTGATCTGTTTACTTTGTAGGAGGATGAATGCGTTTTATGATTAGAAGATCATCCAGTTCAGAAATCTAATTGGCAAAGATTAACTTTTACAAGCCTCTCTTGTAAAAGGCACAGCGAGCTGGCATTTAGGGCAYGGTGAAGTAGAAGATCTTAGAGAGATCTTAAAAGATCTAAGATATTTATCTCAAAGAAATCTTAAAAGATCTCTTTGCACAAGAGATTACAAGATGTTCCAAGCTAGGGTTTACCAGCACTATCTGCGTGACCTCTGTAGAGGCCCAGATGAGACACCCACAGGACTGCAGTGAAAGTACACGTGTTCATCAGATATTTCTTTGMGAGAGTGGGGCTTTTTAGGCCATAAGGTTGCACACTTACTTAATCACAAACATTAGAAATATAAAGTCAAAGTTAGTTCGAGAACYGGCATCAGCATGAGACACTATGTGCAGCATGGGTTCTTATTTCATGCACTGAATCCTTACTTTAACTATGCTGGATCAATTGTTTTAGTTAGGTTTATGGGCACATCCTGTGCACTCTCACACAGTTGAGTAATCCCACTCAATTCCAAAGGCTTATTTACGAGCATAAAGATGACTTGCAGTAATAAAGAGCTACACCCTTGTCGTTCCAGCACTCACCTGCATGTTGAGAACGTTATCATAATACAAACAATGGGGGAGGAAATCAAATTCCATTTTCAACCATGCCTGAGCAAAGCACAGGTAGGCAGCAAAGTATAAACAAGGATTCTATCACAGCTTCCAATTCCTGTACTGGTTCAAGCTGAAAGAAAGGAATGATAACAACAGTTCTACAGAGGATGAAAAGTTCTTATTTCATTATGGATTCAAGATATCAGCATCTGCCTTTGCTTCTTTTATAGGAATGAAAGACCTACTCTTGTATGTCGTACTTCTGTAGATTAACTCTTTTAAAATATTGTAAGAATTTCTTACTGATTTTTGTATCAGGACAATTTTCTTGTAAAAAACAACCTGATTTTAATCAAGCATATTGTTTTGTAATATTGCAAATTCTGACAGATCACAGCACTGCAGAAATCCGGCAGTTTGTCCTTACTCTTGTAATCTTTTGCTTTGATTTACCTGTGATATCTGCTGATGCCAATGCTTTTATTCCAACTAGCGATAAGTTTCCACATCAGTCTTTCTTGCTCTTCATGAAAAACAACCTTCCTACCTGGCTTTCCCCTCTCTTCACCCCCAGTTTAGTTCTTGTCTCTCTCACCTGGAGACTCTGCTCAAGTCAAGTTAATCCTGAAGGCTGAGCTTGCCAAGAGGAAATGGATCTTCCTCTGCCAGCATTGAATTATGAGGATTTGCCTTACACAGAGGCAATTCAGGGAGTCTTTTGACATTGTCCCTAGGGCTCCTAGCCTCTGATCCTTCCCTACTCTGYTTATGTAGCACAAGTGGATTTACAGTTTGCTTCCTTGTGATAAATTAGGCTGATGAGTAAGTTTTAGAAAGATYGAGACCTTAAATGTCAAGAGCTTCAATAAAGGACTAGATTACTTAAAATTCATGGGAGATACTTCATGCAAAATTTACTTTACAGCAGCCAACTCTGTCATTTGTTCAGCCTGCAGAGACTGTCAAGAAATAAAAACAGTTAAAGAAAGAAGGAAAACTAAGACCTTGCCTGTAACTCYACAGCCTACTCCCACTGATGCAACGTGCTACACCAGCACACCACAACCAGGCAGAGAGATGATGCACAAGTCTTTCCCCTGATACGTGCCACAGGCTAATGTCCCCTAACCGATGTTGGCTTACAACAGAGAAACGCTATTTCATTTCAACTGGCAGACATGCGAGCACAAGGAGAAACTTCCTGTGATTTCAGAAGTCTGTGCTTTCCTTTTATTTTTATGTACAATTTTTATCTTGCAACTTTGGCCTGTTAGCTCTGTCATCTGAAAATATAATCCATGTCATGCACACAAAATAATTTACTATGGTTACAGGCCCTGGTGTTATCTCCTATGCTTGCCATCCAAAGTCATCCTTTCATCAGCCCAAAGGATTTGCTTTGACATAGTACTTTTTTTGATGAGCAATATTGTTAAACTATATCACCAAATTACAAATCTCCTGATGSACAGCATTCCTTATGATACAACTCAGTTTAAAATGGATACTTAGTCGAGTTACAAAAACTTTGCATCTTCATACTTCATTTTGAATATTTCTTTACCATTTTTGTTTCATAGTGAAGCTCAAACACAATGCAAATACAAGTCTGATTCATATTAGTTGTTTTCATTATATCATAATGAAAACCTGCTTGCACAGTTTATGTAAAAGAGAATGCAAGATTAGTAACCCCCAGAAGAAATCACTGCTCTGTGGCCCGTTTGCTCTCAGTGTGCACTAAACCAGGCTCCTAAGCCGCTCGTTTTACTTGGATGTTAYGGCTGTAGACGCTATAATTATAAATACACTGCGTAAGGGGGTGGGAGGGGTCAGTGGCTACTTCTGTAAGAGCTGACATTAGCAAGGCGGGACTAAGTTAGAGCAAGAAACCGAGAATTAACCAGCAGACCTATATCTAGGGAACGGAAGCCGCCGCCGGAGGCTCCCCCCCCCCCCCCAGCGGCGCGGCGGGCGCGGGACCCCCGGCGGCGGCGCCGCTGCGGCACCATGGACAGCGGCAGCGCCGCCCGCCCCGCCCCGCGCAGAGGGCTGAGAGCAAACCCCTCGATTTCGGTACAAAGCGGCCGTCCGCTAACGGCGGTCCGCTTGCTTCCTCCGCACCCACACGGCCAGAGGCGACTTTTACGCCTTTGAACACGAACGTTAGCACCTATCACGTGCGAAATATTTCTTTTTGCAAAAAGAGTTCTATACATGCTGTCACCAACTTCGAGTCCTGGAAACCAGGATGCAAACAATCTACCGAGAGCGAACCACGCAGTTTTATTAGTTCTGCCCCTCCCCCTTTTTCTTAAAGGCAATTCCTAAATTAGTTTAGGCTTTGCTATGTTGATTCACAACATCCTTCCGAACACCTGCCTCAGAGCAGTTACCTGATTATAATTAGGTAAGCGTAAATGCCATGAAGTTCAGTTGCAATAAAATGTAAATAAAAAAAGTTTATTGCAGGGCGTGTAATCTAAAATTTTAAATTAATCAAAAGTGCAAGCAGCTTATAGGCAACTCCAAAGGTCATCTTATTTTGTTAAACTTAAGAAAAAAAGAGTTAACTGTATGATTTCAGTTGCAATATAAGAGCTTTGTTAATAGATTTTTGTTTTGGCTAAACTATTCTTCCTACAGGTCGATCCTGTAGAAAGAGAATTAACGAACCCTCATGCATTTTCATTTTGGCTATACACTATAACTAATAGCAGGAGTTTCCTATTAATAGTTTTGTATCCTATTTCATCTAAAGGGATGGAGGCCGTTAAAACCTATTTATTCCTGGTTAAGGTGATCCTAAAGGGAAATCTGAAATAGCAATTGACAAAATAAAGTGAATCTGATAACACTTCAGTTCATTAATGGTTTTTCAAGAAGGCCCATAAGCAGACATTTAACCTCCTCAGGACAAGCCAGATGCTAACATTCTTATTCAAATCAATTTATTATCAACAAAAATCTGAAAATAAACTCAGAGGTAGAATTAGAAATTTAAAAAGCTAACCAGTCTGATTCTGCCTATTAATAAAATAAAAATAAAATATTTCTCGCTCCAGTAAAAGGTTTTTCAGGCAGAGACAGTAACAACTCTCTCTCCAGAAGATTAATTCAGGTAACATCACCTAAAAGCCTGTGTTATTAAAAACAAACAAATTCTGATGAAGACATTGGCAAAAATGTGTGCTAGTTATCAAAAATCGATTCGTTTTATCTCAACATAAACATTTGTAGATTTGCATGAAACGCAAGCTGAGGCTGATAAGTAAAGGGATGACGTTTTTGGTGGGGCATGGGATTGTTCAGAATTGTCTCCTTCTTATTTGTTTCTTTTAGTCAAATAGAAACCGTGACTTGATATTTTTCATTTACATTTTCAAATGTCCGTTTTTGGAAAAATCATGAAGATTCATCAAAACTTTGATAAACTGTTGAGGTTTTTTATTTAAATAAATTTGCTGCAGTCTTTGAAGAGTCTCATTCAACGGAGGCTGCACTTCTTAAACTTCTGTTTAACTACGCATACATTAAGCATCACAGAAGGCTGTGCTCTACGGATGTCACCACAAGCTCCAGCTCCAGGAGCTGCAGTGCTGCAGGTGCAGGCCAAAGGATAGCTGGCATGGGGACATCACCCAAGTGTTGCAGCAATCCCACACAGGCTCTGTCCGTAGCAGCAGAATAAACTTTCTAGTAAACTAGTCTCTCTTAGCTGCTTCAATTGTACTAAAACACACTCCAGCCCCTGGAGTAGCCCAAAACTGCCAAGGTTGTGAAATCTGCATTAAAAACACAGCATAGAGTATCCATCCACCCCCATTCCTAAAGGAGCCTGGCTGAAAAGGGGTAAATGGAAATTTGAGCTCCTTTTGTTGCAGTAACACCTGGTAGACTTCACAGGCTTAGGTAATGAAGCCAGCTAAAACTGCCTTTCCTCAAAACACGCATGGCTCCTATGGACTCAGCCTTGAACGCTGCTCACTGCAGTTCCCTCGTGGGCTGTCAGGAATGGGGTCAACATTCACAGGCAAGCATATGTATCCAAATAAAGTGATGTAGCTAACTACCCATCCAAATGTTACAGCCAACAATGCTCCTGAACTTCTGCTGTCTTTATGAAGGTACCACGCCTGGAAACCTCTACTTGCAATTCAAATTCTTCTATCTCAGCTTCCCCATTCGCAGAATTGAGCTTCCGTTTTTCAAGTCTTTTTAAACAGAAAGCTTTTAGGGCTTTCTGTAGTACAGAAAGGGCATCACTGGATAAAGAAGTGGCTTCTTGGATGCTTTGCCAGATTTCCACCCACACCCCAAAGGATTAAAAGTGTAATTGATTTCATTCAAACTTTTCCAGAAGACTTTTTGTGACCTGAGAAAAACTACTTGAAAAATTTAAAATAACACTATTTATAAGAAGTTGCAGGAAAACAGCACAGCATAACAATTCAAATGTACCTGTACTTACCACAGCTTGACTGGAAACATTGCAGCAATGATAATTCTAGAAAAGCAACAGCCATTATTCTTACCTGAGACATGACTGAGGCCCGTAGCTACCGCATGCTCTTTAATGTGGCAACATCAAACAATACCCTACCTTTTCACATGCCTAGGAAAACTGCTCTACAACCTGTGCTGACCCACACCAAAGAAGAAACTCCAATAGGAGCAACTTCTGCAGCCTAGTTTTGGCTGCCCCACCTCCCAGTGCTCCTCATCAAACTTGATGAGGAACAAGTGGTGGGTCAGGAGAATGACTCTGCTTGCAGAAACCTCCTTTCAGCTAACATCCTGCCCAAGGCGTTCCTCAGTCTCTGTTGCTCCCTCTCTTTCCATCTACCCCAAATAATAAGCTTTTGCTAGGGCTTCCCAAGGCTTTGGGAAAAGAGGACACAAACAAGAGGCATGGGCTGGGCAAACTCTCTCTCGAGTAGGTAAGAGTCCAGAGCCCAGGGCTGAACACCCCTTTCTTTGAACGAAGCCTAGTAACTGGAATAAAGTAATAAAGTGTTTAACGTAAGAAGTCCTCTTTCGTGTTGCAGGAACTCGCACAGCCTGCACTCGCACCGTGGCTTTGTCCCTGAGCTCCTGTTGTCCCTCACAAGTCACCTAACATTGATTGATGGGTCTCCTTCTCCACAGACAAGATAATGCCTCCCAGAACATCGAAGAGCAGTTTAGGGACTAAGAGGACCATATAAGGGACTGTGGTAGGGGACATCAACCAAAATTATAGTCAGAATCTCTGTTGTACTATTTTCAAAGGGTTAAGGGCAGTTTTTGAAAGTTATCCTATAGTTCATCACAATCATTTTGCTCAGAGCCAGCGTTTTGAGGCAGTCTCATAAAACGCTGGTCCTAAGGGTTGCAGCACTAGCACTTACATTAGAAAAATCAAGARGGAAAAAAAACAGTATATGTGGGTAAATACAAACGAAAATTGAAGAGACACCTTTAACAACAACCACCAAAATCCAATGAGCACCAAGCAGTCGGGCAAAAAGAGCGGCATTTATGCGGTTTGCATGTTGAACAGGCAGAAAGCTGAGCGCTTAAAAGCAACCTTTGGAGGACAGACTTAGCAAAAGTCGTGCTGATGCACGGTTCCTGGAGAAGCCGCGCCGCTGCTGAAGAGCGGGCGCTGCACAAGGRGCAGCTCTGGAGTCGGACGCGAGCAGGATCCCCCCCCTCCTCGGGCAATAAGGCAATTTTGACCGGAGATTAGCGAGCTGCAGGTGGGGACTGAGGGCACTGCGGCGGCTCCGCAGCAAGCGTTAGCAACGCTCAGCTGTGCCCGAGCTCTTGAGGAGGATGTTCTGTGGGAAGCAGGGGGATGTTACTGAAGTGTATCAAGCTTATTCCCAAGTCCGTGGCCGCTGCTCTTCGCCCCTCCGCGGCCACAAGCCCGTTTTGCCCGCCGCTCCGAGGAGCGCCCGCACAGCCGAAGAAGGCGCTTGCTGGCCGCAGGGCCTGGCCGGGCGCTGACCCGCAGGCTCTGCGCAGCGTCCAGCACGGAGGCACTGTGCCCGGCCGCGGGCTCCGCGGTAGCTCTGGGCCTGCAGCCGCCGGGAGGCGGCGGAAGCGGACTCGGAGCGAGTGGCTGCGTGTCCCTCGCCCTGCCGGGCAAGCAGTCGGAGGAAGAGGGGTGGRCTGCCGCGGTGAGAGGCTTGAAGAGGACTTTGCAGCCCAGTTTTACAGCCCAGACCACGCATCGTGTGCTGTTCAGTGCCCGTGGACGCACCGGTTGTTTCTGCCTCTTACAAACTGCGACAAACTGCGTGGCACGGAAACTAACCAAAAAGCCCAAATCAAAGAGCTTGAGAGAGAAGTAAGAAAAGTAAAGGGTGACTGGAGATCACATGCTAAACGCTGAGCCGGTGGGGTCTACGGACTTACCTCCCCCAAAAGGATCTTTTAACCTCCCCTCTAACCTGTCAAATCGGAGAGGGTGTTCCTGTACTCGTGGGCTACCTTGCTACAGCGAGTCTCATATCGTTAAGGAGACGCTTTCAAAAGTTTGTGATGAGCCGACGAGTCTTTACAATTGCACGCTCGGGAAGAAGGAAAAAAGTGCGTACGCCGCGCTTGGGGAAGGGGTTAACCCCTGGCCGCGGTGCGTATGAAATGATGCTAAATTACCCGGCGCGTTCTCCCGGGGAAGAAATTAGACTTCAAAGGGGCCGGAGCCCTCCTGAATATATATCAAGCAGATGGGCTGATGCGCTGTCTCACTGATGTGCAGTTGATTAACCGCCCCATAAAAGTGTAGCAGCACCGCTCGCCCGCGGCGGGTGCGCGCCGCCGTCCTGGGCAGCGCGGCGGGTGCGCGCCTCTTGGCGCAGCGGCCGCCGCCGCGCTGTACCGCAGCGCAGGGCGAGGGGGCGCGCAGCGGTGGCCTCCTCGGCCGCGAAAGGCAGGAAAAGGGGAAAGAAGGGGAGAGAGCCGAGGGAGGGAGACAAATCAATAGCGAACAATAAATTCGTGGAACGAGGAAAGAAAGGTGGCTGAAACGCAAAGGGAAATGTCTTTATAAGCAGAGGTGTTTGCTCTCCCGCCCCCGAAACTCATTTGCCCCTGCAGCGCTACAAAGAGCCGCCGCCGCCTCGCCTCGCCGCAACCCGCCKCCGCCCGCCGAGCGCCTAGCAGGAGCCGCGGCCGCGCCGGCCCGGGGCCCCGGCGCTGCACGGAGCAGGTGGGCTTCGCTGCAGGCAAGCCCGGCTCTGCAGCGCCGCCGCCCCTGCCCTGCCCTGCCTGGCCCGGCCAGTGGGGCTGCCCCGGCCCGCGAGGAGCGCGCCGCGCCGGGGGTAGCCGCGCAGGGACACCCTCTACCTCCCCCAGCGCTCCCAGTCCCAAGCAGGGAGAGAGGGAGGGAGGGAGATGAGCACACGGCAGAAAGCCACCCATTGTAGCGTTTAAATGCCTCGCTGTGCAAACCGTCTCTGACACGTCTTGGCTGGGCTCCCAAAGGCATCCTTTGCCACTTGATAGCACTTCAGAAGAGGCCTCTCTGTTTTCCCCGCTCTGGGACAGCCTAGAAATGGCAAATGAAAGAGGCAGGGCATCTTCCACACAAGAGAAACGCATTAATCGGAGCCACTGTCTCACCTAACTCCCCGGGGGTGCCGCAGCTCTGAAAAGGACTTTCGGAGGAATCAGCCTGAAGTTTAGCGAATCGCTGGGGGTGGCAGGGCAGCATGTGGCTTCCACGGGCCACATCCCAGCTCCGGGAAGCTGTCGGCTGCGCGCTCAACYCCAGCGCCCCGCTGCAACGCCACTCCGCTCTGCGGGACAACCGCCTCCAAGGAAGGGGGCCCGTGTCCCCCTCTCCCCCCATGCCGCACCCGGCCTGCTCCCCAGGCCGGCCCCGCGACGAGGGCGCGGGGGTCCCCGCAGTGGGGGTGCGCGAAGGGGCCCTTGGCCGCCCCCGCGGCGTCGCGGTGCCGCCGCCCGCCTTTCCGCCCTCTCGGGAGCCCGTCCCGGGTGGAAGGCGAAGGCAACTCACTAGATACAAATACCGGGGCGCGCCAGGGCTCCCGCCGTGCTGCCCAGAGGCAGCAGCGCTCAGGTGGGGCCGCCTGTGTGTCACAGCCAGGGCCAGGAGGTGCCCTCCGCGGGGCCAGGTTTGCGGACGGCCGCCCCGGCCCCTCACCACCAGCCCGGCGGCAGCGCTGGGCCCGCGGCGACTGCCGGCCGCTCCGCGGAGCGCGACCCCGCGGGGGTGGCCTGAGCGTGCGCGTCGCGCTAGCGGCTCTGCGCGCCGCTGACTCTCCGCGTTGTCGGAGCAGACACGCTGCGCCATTCCTGTGTATCCTTTTCTCCTCCTTTGTCTCCTTTTCTTTGGCTTTGACTCTTTCAGGTGCCCCAGCAGTGCCCTCGCGTGCTGCTCGTTGCTGGGAGGTGGCGCGGCTGCCACTGCGCTGCTGTTGCGCGAGGGGAGGGAGCGAGGGGGCTTGAATGCTGGCTGTTGTGCTCGGCTGGGGCGGGGGGGCGGCGAGGAGGAGGCCGATGATGATGATGGAGGGGAGGGGTGATGATGGAGCTGAAGGCGGGAGCGCAGCTCCCTGGGGAGCCGCCTGAAAGGCCGCTGCGCTCACCAGCTGACAACGCGTGCTCCGCTCCAGACACGGCGCACCGCGCCGGGAGCGCAGCCAGCCCCCCCCCCCCCCCCCCCCCCCGCCCATTGTCCGCCCCGCTCTAATTAAGAAGCGCTCGCCCCACGGCCAGCCGCCCCCGCACGCCTCGTGGGCCCGGCGCCTTCCTCTCTGCCCTCGCCGCCGTTAACCCTTCCTCCCCCGCGCCTCGAGGCCAGAGGTTGCGCAAAGAGCCGCCAGGTAGCTGCAGAGCAGCGACGCGCTCCGGCGGCCGCCGCGCTGCAAACCTCAGCCCCGCTCCTGCCCCCCGGCCTCCCCTGAAGCCGCTCAGGCCCCGCCGCCCGCTCCCCGCCGCCGCTGGATGCCCGCGGCTCCGCCCGGAGCTAGGCGCCTGCAGCAAGCGGCGCGGCGCGCTGCGGCAGCGAGCGGAGCCCGCTGCCCCCCACGCAGACCCGACGGCGCTCAGGGTCCGAAGTCAGCGGAGCCGCCGCGCGCCTCGCACAAAGGCGACCACCGCCTCCCCCCAGCCCCCGATCGCCTTCCGCACCCCGGAGGATATTTAGTGCTCAGCCAAAATTTAACGCTCGGATAGTGCGCTTCTGGTTCGCCGTTGGGGGGGAAAAAAGGCAAAAAAGCCCGTTAAAAWGATAAAATCCCACAAACCACAAAGCAAACCCGCCGAAAACTGCATCAAGAAGCTAGTGTGCATCCCTGCTCTTGTTAAAAGTTTGTGCTAGTCTATACAAAACAAACACTGTCGCAAGTTCAATAAAGCGATTTATCCATCTTCATTAAAGAAATGTTGTCTCTTTGTTTGTTTGGGAGATATTAAGCATGCTTAGCTAGCAACACATAGTTGATTCCTTTGCTAGTATCTTGGATACTTGGATCTGACTTTGGAAGGTAGAAGCTAATTGCTAATAATGGAGAGAAAGGAACCAGCCAGCATAGCGGGAGTGGCCTGGCATATGGGGAATGAGCAGTCTGAAATACTCAATATTCAAGTTTCCAAAATATTAATGAGATTATAGCAACCTGCAGCTATACGTTACAGCTTGTTAACGGAGTGTAAGAGAGGGGGCTGCCAAACGGTTGTTATGCAAACTCTATAGCAGAACCTTAAAATGGAAATGCGGCTGAGTATCTCCTTCAAAGAAGTGTTAAAAAAAAAAAAAGACCCTCAGACAACGAATGCTCCGCTATAGCTGCGAGGACCAACTGTGCCATGCAGCGCGCTCATCTGTCAGGGGAGAGACCACGTCCTAAGGAGCGTGGAGGATTTTATCTATGCTTTTCAATCAGTTGCCCTTCCAAGTTGCGTGTCTGCGCCTCACGCAGCTGGAGAGGCAGCGCTCGGGATGTTTGGGACGAGAGGCGATAAACCCACCCGTCAAACCCGCTGCCGTCCCTTTGGCACCCCCAGAGTCGTCCCCGCAGGGCATTCGCGGGGCGCCTTACACCGAGCCGCCGCCGCCGAGACTGCGGCAGCCGCTTCGCCCTCGCTGCGCAGACACCCACCACAACCGATCGGTTTTAGAGAAAAACAAAAATAATAACAAAAATAACCACTTCCTCCCCCCTTAAAAGTAAAAAAAAAGGCAGTGATTTATTTTTCTTTGCCGTATCTCTCCAGCGCTGGAATTCTACGAGTGCTCCCTAAGAAATAAGATCGACTTTACCGAGAAATAAATACCGTAAAACASAAGTGACCAACCCAGAAAACGCTGGATTTTTTTAGGAACGGAACTGACCCTAGCGATGAACTTTTCACCCTGCGGGACCGTACCCCGCCTGGGTAAATAGGTGGCGGCGACGGCGGCAGCCCGCGGGCCCCGTGTTTATCTAGGGCACAGCAGCCGCGGCAGCGCCGAGGTTACCCCGGGGGCAGGTGCAAGGTTTCTGGACGGGAAAGTGACACTCTCACCTGCTCTGCTCTTGCAGCGCTGCTCGCTGCTGCCACGCCTCCCGGAGCAGCTTTTTAACTGATTGCCCCTTAGCCCTACCCGAGGTTTCACCTGCTGAACCGAGAGGGACCCAGGCTCGGAAGGGTCTGGCTCGAGTTGCCGGGAGCCCACTCCAGAGTGGCTCCCGCCTGGCCCTGGCTCCGGTGTCACGGTCAGGGGTGCCCTTGGCTGCACAAAGCACTTGCCCCATAGGGCTTTCCACCTTAGCGCTGGAGCCAGCCGCTCGTCTAGAAACCCGAGACCGGGGGCCAAATCCTGCTCCTCGGCGGCCTCACCCAGAGGCGGCCGCTGCTCGCTTCTCTCAAACCCCGCTCACTTTTCCCATGCCCGACAGCAGCATCTGCCTGGTCCTTCGGCTGCTCCGAGCCGTCTCCGCACCGCTTAACTAGTTCACGTTTTCACACCGAGCGACATCGGGGCTCTGCACAGAGCCTCCCTTCTGTCCGGGAAGGGGTGAACCGTGCGGAGGGCGCCGGCGAGGGACAAGCGCCCACCGACCCGGCAACAACCGGCACTTGTTGCAGATAGGCACGCTGCAACCGCGCAGGGCGGAGGGAGCGCTGTGCCCCGTGCAGACCCCCTCCCCTTTTGCTGCCAGCGACGGCGGGCGGAGACAGGCCCGGGCCCCCTGCCCGGCGCACGGGCGGGCCGCGGGTGCCGGGTCTGCCCGCTGTCCCTCCGCGGGAGCGCCCGGCCCCGCGCAGGCTGCCGCGCCCGGGGCGGCGGCGGGGCCGCGGGGCTGAAGGGCTCCGGGGGAGGAGAGGCCCCGCGGGGCGAGCGAGAGGCGCTCCGCGGAGCAGGGCGGGCGAGGAGAAAAGCTGACCCAACCGCGCCGGCTGATCCTTTTTTTTTCCTCCCTCCTCACATTTATTTGATTTCAAAAAAATACATAAAACAATGGCAGCTGGCTTTGCTAAAATTAAAATAAACGATTCTCGTCGTAGAAAAGTTTTTTTTAAAAAAAATTAAGAGAAACAGAAATAGAAGCAAACACTCCATAATAAATAAGTTTCCTAAAACCACAAGAGCAAAACAAAACGGACATAAAAGTTTGACACGACAAAACTGTTTTCGTTTTTAAAAGAGCGTTAGGATTAAGTGGCTTAATTAAATGTTGGTCTCCAGTTGGCAGTTAGTAGCTTTCGTCTTAAATCCGCATCTCCAGCCGCTGATAAAGTGCTTGCGCCAAGTTTTCCCCCCCCAAAGACGCCAACATGGTGCGCTAAACAAAATCCACCTTTTCTCTGCTATTTACAGGACAAGACGGTGTATTATTTACATTTTTGTGTGTCTCCGTAACAATACGACCCAGAGGGAGGATCGGAAGACTTTTGTGCCGGTATCGGTGCACGCTCGCGTTCAGAAGCGCGCCGCCGGCATCCGAGCAAAGAGCCGCGACAGGGAGAGCTGACAGCACAGTCGCTGCTCGCCAAGCGAGGCTCCGCACTACCAGGTAGCGCCTTGGCAGGAGGGAACGACGACTTCTAGGCAAAGGAAACTTTAAAAGCAGTAATTAAAAAATAAAACCCTGATAGGGTGGGGCGGGAATAAACGATACAGTCACTAAACAACAGCCATTCTCATTGACAAACCAAAGAGTTAACGGGGGCGGGAGAAGAGGGACGGATTTCAAATCAACTAAGAGGACCCGATGCTATCTTAGACACCAGCACGCCAGACTGCCCAGCCGCAGCGGGCACATGGCGAAGTCCGTGCGTCGGGGAGCGGCCGCGGCCCCGCGCTCTCCCCGCGCCGGCGGTCGCAGTGCCAGGGCAGCCCGGCGGCGGGGGGGACGGGACCGGCCTCGCCGCCCCCGCCCTAGCTGGCCTCGTCGGAGTCACTGTAGTGGGAGCGGGGTGAGAACTCCCCGTCGCTCCTGTGGGACCGGGGCGACGTTTTGCTCCTCTCCTGCTGCTGCACGGGCTGCTGCATGAGGAGGGCGGGGGAAGGGGCTCTCTGTCCCATCAGGGCGCTCTCCTGGAAGGAGGGGAAGTGCAGCGGGTCGAGTTGTACCGAGTAACCCCCCGCGGCCGGTGGCGGGGGGAAGCGAGTCCTGCCGTGCCCAGGCGGCGAGGCTCTCGGCGGCCCCGGCGGCGGCGGCCCCGGTGGCGGCCCGGCGGTGGCCGCGCAGGGCGGCTCGAAGGGGGCCCCGCGGTGCTCGGCCTTGCCCGAGGGCTCGGGGGGCGCGGCGGGACTGTGCAGCAGCTCGGCCAGGGCGCTGATGTAGATCTGCGCCATCTGCAGCGTCTCGTACTTGGACAGCTTCTTGTCGTTGTTGAAGGAGGGGATGACATTGCGCAGCTGGTCGAAGGCGTGGTTCAGCCCGTGCATCCGCCGCCGCTCCCGCGCGTTGGCTGCCAGCCGCCGCTGCTTCTGC
>NW_028185672.1:2055400-2109574 GCF_003343005.1 Rhea americana | reverse complement strand
CGGCGCGGCGCGGGGAAGGGGAAGGAGAAAGGGAAGGAGAAAAGGGAAAGGGGGGCGGCGGCACGCGCGTGCCGCGCCGGGAGAGGCGCCCGCCTCGCCGCGCGCTCGTTCCCCCCTTCCCACCGCGGCTCCCGCCAGCCGGCGCGACCCCGGGCCTCTCCGAGGGACCGGCGGGCGCTGCTGCCCCCAGCAGGCACCTACCGCCCCTCCCTCCCACGCTCGCTCCGGCGGCAGCAAGACTGAACAAGTCAGGCGCAGCAGACCCCAAYGGAGCTCGGGAACGGAGACCCCGCCACCAGCCCTCTTCCCGGGCACCGGCAAAGCCTAACACGCGAGGGCCTCCACCGCATCGCCGAACTTGCACTGGCGACACAAATTAGGTGCCAGGGCTGAAATGAACCCAGACCTGGGATAACACCCAGGGGGCAGAGAGCTTCCTCCTGCACGGACGAAGCGCCCCAGGCGCGGCCCTGCTTCCCTGCGGACGCACTCCAGCTTCTCCCTAGAGTCGCGGCAGGCAGAGGTCCGGAAAAGACAACGGGGAGACGGCTTCGCCGGCAAACCTCGCTGCGAAACGAGCAGCGTAGCGATGTAGCGGCCCCGAGCTGCACCCACTGGGCAACGCACGCGCCGCTGCCTTAACCAACGCCCGGGCACCCTCAGCGGGGCAGCAGCGGCGGAGCGCGTGTCCCCGCGCGGGGAAGCGGGCGGCGCCCCGGCCAGGCCGCCCGGGGCGCCGCGGGCAGCGTGCCGCCTCTGCCTGCACCAGCACCCTCGCCTAAGGAGTCGCCCCGCTGATACAAGGCGAGGTGCTCCTCTGCAAGCGGCCAGCTACGAGGCGACTAACTCGCAGGTGCCGCTGCCACCTCGTCTGGCTGTTACAAGTAGTCCTTTTTTAATAAAATAAAATAAAATAAAATAAAATAAAAGGAATCCCATGGAAATGCAAAAAGTGCTCGCAAGACCAAATAGGTGAGAAATTACGGAGTTTGCAGCTTACACATGTATATTACACCCAAGCAGACACATTTTCGGTCCCGATTCCCAGCAAGCAACTTCTTTTGTTCACCGAACAATAGCTCCCAAAAGGTGGTGGAGAGGGAAATAACTTTGTGCATGCATTTTAACTTCTCTTCTGACTAGCCTTCCCTCCTGCCACTAACACCAGCTTTCTTCTCCTTAGTCCCAGTCCTTCAAGCGCTTAAAGAGGAAAAGTTGAGGTTTACTCATGTGAATAGGCTTGTTGAGAACAAAGTGATGGGCACAGTATGAGGTAGATATGTTTTTTCAAACGTGAATAACTCACAAGCCAAGAAGGGAGTGAGGGAGCACAACAGCTCAAAGCCATGCTGCCGTTTTACATAAAATGAGCAAACTTACTAGTTTATTAGCCTGGCTAAGTGAGCTTAGGCTACTGCAGGCGCCTGGGGCCCACCTTCCACAAACTTGATGTTTTCAAACAAACAAGTTGTTTATTGGTTTCTAAGGTTTCTTTTTTTTCTTTTTTCCCCCTTCTTTCTCTCCCCTCCCCCTTTTTTTTTTTCCTTTTTTATTTTATTTTTTTTAACCAAGGTAAACTTTCACTGTTCTCTTCAGCTTGCAATTATGTTACAAAGGCAGCATTTCTGGAATATTTTTTCTAAGCTAGTATCTAATTTCTGATCAAAATGAAAACGTTTACTTGGCAAGAAAGATTAAAAGGAGATAAAGTTTATGCCTTCTTCCCGTATGTTATCAATACAGTTGGCAAATCATCAACTTGTATCCAGCACCTAGTTTTATAACCTCATATCTTATTGCTATACACACACACACACATATACACACGTATAAAATGTTTTATCATGAAAAAAATTCCTGTCTCCGCCATGCTGAAAGGTACCCTTTGCCAGTTAGATATCTAGTCTTCCAGCTTTTCTTTCTGTCCCCAGGCATCCTGTGTTCCCTAACCCAGGTCCTGGCCGTACAAGCTTACTTTGCAAGAAGCCTCATTGTACTCTCATCCTCAGGGTTAAGCCTGTGCGTCCCCATTTTGAGYACTGGGCACTGAGGCTGCAAGCTGCTTGATGCTAGAACCACGGGCCAAAGCTTGGAAATAAGTGGGAGCTTTGCCAAGCGGGAGCTGCTTGCATGCACCGCCAGAGCCTAGGAAGCTTGCACACATGGGCAGAGCAATAATGATACAGTGTTTAAGTCCTAAAGGCGGTGGCACAACAGCTCCAGACCTTGCTCCAAGCTTCTGGCTACAGGACCTGCYTATTTTTGCCTGACAGCAGGCTTACCCCTCGGCCCAGGGATGCTTTCCAAGCTCTCAGGGCAAGGTCTTGGGTGCCCAGGAAGCAGAGCCCTGTTAACTGCCTGAGCGGATGTGGGGTGGGTGACTGACACTAGGGGAAGGGCCTGACCTCTGGGTACCCTAGGCTTCCAGCAGGGCCACAGCTCATGGCAGTGCTCAGGGCCTTATTTCTCTTAGCAGGCACTGCAGAGGTTCTACAGTGGGTAGGAAAGAACAACCTTGCTCCCTGCTATTCTCCTCAAACAATTAGCTCAGCTAAGAAATAATACCAGCTGCTTATTTTGCAAGCACCATATTTTGTGAACATGCAGTTTGAAACCAGAGGCATTTGTGGCTCACTCAACAGTTCGCCTTTGAAAGGACACACACAAAAAGCCATTTTCACCACCACCACTGCTCAGAGGGTGAAAAATACTTAACTGAAACCCATTGCTCTGCATATGCACATATCTGCTGGTGCACATACATACACTCTGAGTCAAAGTCAAAGTCAAAGGGTGGTTTATGTCAGTGCTGGGTTTAGCTCTACTCTCCCAGAATAAGATAAATGTAAGTGATGAAGAACTCCTGGGGCTGGCTGAACTCATTTTGTATTCAGCACTGCCTGGCCCTTTTCTCTTCCCTTTCTCCCTCTCTTTGTATGTTCAAGCCTACTTGAGTTTCTTTTTTTCTTTTGTAGAAGTTGGTTCTTTTGAAGCAGTTAGAGGCACGCCCTGCTGCAAAGGGAACTTCACAGGAGTCGGAAACACAAGCACACCGGTCTGAAACACTTACTGTACAATAGCAGGAATGTAGGAAGCCTTGAAAATGAATCTGCTCTCTCTAAGAAAGTGTCAAAGCTTTCAGAGAAAAACAAACTGAATTTATCCCTGTATCTTTATGCAGATCCCTCCTCTCCAGTCTGGTTAAGGGCCACGGCAGCAACTCAGGGTCAGGCACATATTAGCGTTACAGAAAAATGGGTTACAAAAGCGGGACGGGGGGGGAGGGGGAGGAGGGGGAAGAGACTTGCAAAGAACCTGCTGTATCATTACAGCCAAAGGCATTTTCAAAGCACACAAAGCGCATGGGTCAGCCCTCAGCTTAATTGTACTCAGTAGTCTAATTATTCATTCAATCACACTTTAAAATCAGCAGGCTGCTCTATAGTCATCAGCACAGATTAGGAAGTATCTTATTCCTTCCCTTGCCCCACTTTCTCCACAACAGTCTCCCATTTCCTCCCTTCTTTTTGAAAAGGGAGAGGGGGAAGGTCCCCCAATTCCTCACTTGACTAATCAACCGGTCTTCAAATATATGAGCAAATAGTGACAGAGTTCTGAATATCACATACTACAGTTATGAGGCTAATCCTCACTGAATCTCAAAATTAACCAACACAGGTCTCCTGCCATAGCAGGGAAGGACGATTCCTACCAACCTGGCGAGCTATCTACAAATCTGGAATGGCAGACCCCATATATGACACACACAAAAAGAGAATACACAGCCTAATCATTTTTAGCCCCATCCACAGTATTATTGAAAAATTCATCTGCAGAAAGTGTCAATTTTTACATTATTCAGAGTAAACAAGCTTAAAACTGACCAGAGCCAAACAGCAAGTCTCTCTTACACTACTGAGTGTGTGATACTTCTACTTTTAAGTATGTTTTAAATATAAACCAGAAGTGATGACTGCAAAAGCTCTAGTACCTGTAGTACCACTACCAATGCTAACATTTGTGAGGTTACCTGCCCTTTTCCAATTCTTATTTGCTAAAGAATAATTAGGATCATATTGCCACTGAAGCAGACATGCCTTCAATTTTGCAAAGTAATCTTCCTGAGTAGGTTATTATAATTACAAGGAAATATCATTCATTTTTGAGTATTTCAGGTTCTATAAGAATCATTACTGTTTCTTGCTCACGTTTACCCCCACAAAGATCTGGTTGAAGACCATTCTGGGCCTAATCCTGCAAAGACTTTCTGTTGTGTACAGTGAATCCTACTGCAAGTACTCCCACTGTCTCCAAGAGAAATGCAAAGAATCGCTATAACAATACTTGCCTACCTCCTGGGGTCATTGTAAAGCATAATGAATTCACTTTGTAATATATTTGGGAAACTTACCTATAAAATGTATAAATACATACATTAATGGTTATAACTGTTACTGAGAATTTAGTTTATGCTAATATTTTAAAAATAAAAAAGCTTTATATTCAGGGAAGTATAGCTATATCCTCTATACACAGTAATAGTCTTCCTTCGTTCACTTTGATTTAAATAATATCTTGTTTTGAAGCTCAATTTAGCAAAGAATTTCCTCTAAAATCGCTAAACTATTACAATCCCACCAAAGTCATGGAGAGTCAAGGCACTTACCAGCTGTGGACTCATCTGAAAAACAACAGACCTCTAAGAGAACAAAAAATTAAAAATAACATCAAGAACCATCACATAGAGGTTTTTAGGGCAGTTGTCATGAACTGCCATCTCCCCTGGATGATCAGGGTACCTGGTTTGCAAGGAAGGAGGCAGTCTCCTCCTAAGCTCAGAAAGTCTTCCTCCAGAGAGTCTGCGTTTGCTTGGTTAGTGCCTCTACTAAGAGACCCTACAATAGCTTGAGAAAGTTGCACAGCTTTTGGACCAGGATCTGCATTGCTGAGTACATCCCTGAACCAAGCTCTTAGAGGAAGAAGAGTTAATGCTTTCAAGAAAAAGTAAAATTAAACTAAATTAATCAATTAAAAGCTTTTCCTTGCATTCAGAAAAATTCTTTAACACAACTCAGACATTAGTATCAGATCCAAACTCGTTTCACAGATTTTATCCCTTCCCCATCCTTGATTTCCTCAGCCTTAGTGATGTTATTCCCCACTGTTTGTTTGCCCTTTGGAGCAGGAACAATTTTGCTGGGCCTGTGTGTGGCCTTACATATGCTATCCATGAGTGCATTTTTTTTAGTCAGTCTCAAAGTAAGTCACAACAAAACATTAATATTGTAACTGCTTAAGACGCTGCATTTATATTGTCAAAGCATTTTAAAAACAAATGTTATCAAGCATTTTTTTATTATGCCATTATTAAATAAGTTTTACTGATATAAATCACTTCTTCATCAAGAAATTACCAGAGCCATCACCACTGACAGTGCATTTTACAGCGTAGGAGAAATTCTTCTCTATGGTTTAAGACAGAAGTATTAACATTCAATCATCCATTCACAGAGACAATATATTTCCTTCAGATCACATTTGGTCAACTCCTATTGCTCTCAACGGATCTCGCATAAGAGTGCAGGGAGTGTAAATACTTCAGGCACATAGAAATGCTGGCATTATTCTTTCATGATAGGTACAGTGTTCCCTGTGTCACTGTAGCTTTAACCACTGCACAAAGAACAGTTACAAAAAGAAGATCTGCTCTGGGAAACGTTTAGAATCACAGTCTCGAACTGTAGACTAAAATTTAGATTGCCGACTCCCCAGGGCACAGTAGAAGGTTATTTCAGTAGACAAATGAGGAAACAAAACAAAACAAAACAAAACAGTTGATATACAAGCAAGAGGAAAAGAAAAGGAAGAATCCAACATCTTAAACACTCTGCAACTGCTCTCAGCAACAGTTTTACTAAAGCATGTGGAATGTGGAGGCTTTGCCCAGCTTTCACTGGACCTAAATCTGGGGCTCCCACATTCCATCAGTTCCATCGCCCACAAAGCTCCTGGCAGCCAGGCACTCATGTAAACGCACCTGCCACAAAAGCGAGGAGTGCCAACCTGGAATTCGAACCTTTGGAGGCCTCCTAGAGGAGAAGGAAAGGCCTCTACAGGCCTCCTAAAAGGCAGAGTCACAACAGGCAATTYGGCATCACATATGCTGCCCCACATCAAGACCCCTGAAAAGAGACTATTCCCCCCATAAAACAAGGAGAGGAAACTAACATTCCTCCGATTTGGCACTCCAGTTCCTTGAGGTTTGCTTCACAGCTGGCGCAGTTCTCTTACTTTAGCCAAGACAAACTTACCTCACCACCCACAAGAAATCCTTTGACAAACCTAAGTTTTTATCCCTAACAGCATCAAAGAGCACAGACAGATTCTAGAAACAATTGATTTCCAAAACAACACATCTCCAGCATAACTTTAAGAAACCGTCTCTTTGAAAGGCTGTGAAAACCAACCCATTTGAATATATCATCACTGGTCTTGAATTATGATGTCTAAACGTTCAAGATTTTTAATATATTTTTAAAATAAATCCATATTTTAAAAGTAAAAACCAAGTAAATCATGCTTTCTCTTTTTTCTACTAGAGATTAAAACATGCATTCATCACCATCATGTAAAGATTTTAAAATACTCTTAAACAAATCCCTTTTGTGACAAAATTTAAGCATGTCAAGATGGTTAAGCTTTAGGAACAGCTCAAAATGCAACGAAGACGACGACACTCACCAGTCTACCAGAGAGCTTCAGCAAAGACAGAGTGAGTTGTTTGCAATACCCACAGCAGACGATGTCCTCAGCATTTTTGTTCAGTGATGACCAACTGGAGTCCTCTGAGCTCTTGGGAATGGTGGAATTAGTTCTCCTGGGGCAGTAAGTTTTTGAAAGCCTCTTTGTAGCAAGACCGATATCTGTAGCATGCCCCATGTAGCTCTGTTTGCTCTGGAGCAGGAGGAAGCCTTGCTATGCAGTTCACAAGTGCTGTTGCTCTTCAGGCAACTGGGAAGTTTGGAACTTTGTAGAAGTTTCAGGAATTGCCACAGAGTGAGTCTTAGCTCATCTTTCATCTGCAGTGTGTGTGAGCAAATTCAACACAGATGGCCAAGATGATGCACATTTCCTTGCCTGTCGAGGCCAGATGCTCAAGGGCTTTCATTAGTTAGTTACCCCTGGTTTTCACTAGGCTAGGCATAGAGATCTCACTGTCCACATAATGTCACATGCATCAGTCACACAAGCATCCAGTGTGAGGACCTGAGCAACTTAGTTTTAGAGGGAGACAAGGAAGGAATAACACAACCCCACCGTGTCTTACTTGAAAGCAAAAAAAAAAAAAAAAAAAAAATCTCCTGCTTCAGCATGGCTTTTGTGTCTGACTGAATACAAATACTTTCTGCTACTGGCCTATGTGCAGATCCATTAGGTGTGCAGATGAGGAGACAAAGTACTGACAGGAAGGCAGAATATGAACAACATGCAGCAAGAAGTGCTTTGCTAAATAAAAACCCTCATGTCACCACAGGTGCCCTGACACTGTGCCACAACTCCTGCTAGGATGGGCCCAGGCATGCAAGCAGCCATTTCCTTCCTATTCCCTTCTAGGAGGACGGGCTCTGCAGCTGACTTGGGCCACGTGTAACTGGTCAAGTAGTTATATCTGACACCGTCGAGTAAGGTTTGCTGTGTCACTTGTGGGTGACCATGCCAAAGCCCTCCCCAGGAGGTGGTAATTTCACAGATGCAGGGCGTTTCGCTCCTGAAAGGCCACTGAAGGGCATTGAAGGGTGGTCGCTGGTCACTGACCACCTGGGCCAGGCCTAGCCAGGCTGCCCAGGGCCGCCTGCCACAAGCTCTGGCCCTGCGCAGGCATGCTCCCCGAAGCCCCTCGGGTGGGTTTTGCATCCCAGGGTTGTCCCTCTGCGAACAACAGGTTGAATATTGTAGGTGTGGGTTATTAAAGTGTCCCCGGCACAATGGCAGTCTGTGTCCCATTCGCCACGCTTGGGCTCCTCTTTGGAAAGTGCACACAAGAGGTGACACGACGCTGGCCCCCAGCATTATCCCGTCTGCATAGCAGCGCGGCCCGCCCCGTCTCCCGGGAAATGGGGCTCCGCAGCCGCCGCCCGGCCGCGCCGGCACCACCGCGCCCGCGCACGGCTCCGCGATCCCCGCCGCGGCCGCCCGGCGCGAGGAGCCAATGACTGCCCCGCGTGAGGGGACCAACGGCCGCCGCGCGCGAGAGCGCCAACGGCCGCCAGGCGTGAAGGGGGGGGCCAACGGCCGGCGCGCGCCAACGGCCGCCGCTGAAGGGAGGCCGGCGCGCGGCACGCGGCACGCCGCCATTTCGGGGAGCGGACGCTGAACAGCGGGAGGACCCGCTTCGCCCGGGCGGGGCTGATGCAGAGCGTGTTTGGGGATGGGACTCGGGGTGCTAAAAGCCGCCGGGGGCCGAAGCACGCGCGGGCTGGAGGCCGCGGCAGCAGCCAGGGCGCCTGGCAGCAGCCAGGGCGCCGGGGCCGCTCCGCGCCCGCGCAGCCCGCGCCCGCCCCTGGCACTGCCGCCGCTTCCGGCGGTGCCACAGCGCCACCAGCTGGACCGCGGCGGGCACCGCAGGCCGCTCCCCGCCCGCCTCAGCTCGGTGGCGGCCGGGAGYTTGGCCCCGCTTTTCCACAGGAGAGGTCAACCACGACCGCAAGATTACTCACGGATCGGGGGCAGATTAGCCCAGCTTCTTAACAGCGGCTTTGCTATTGCAGCCATACTCTCCCTCCTCCGCCCTGCTCAGCTGAGGGTAAACACTTGTTAGATGGTGGTTTAGCCTCTTTCCCTAGAGGGATAACAGCAACTCCCATGACATTTGGGAAGCATTATGTCTCCCACCTTTTGCAGGAAATCAAGCTTTTACACTTAGGAGACTTTGGAGAAAGCCCAGGCTGTAAGGTTACTCAGGTGTGCCTCACTCCRTGACAGGAGAGGAGAGGTTGGGACCAGCTTGTCTGCTGGTCATAATTGCTGTTAGACACATCTATCGCCCACGTGTACACACCTCATCTCATTGCTTTCCTTACTTTAAATCCATCCCTTATTTTGTTCAGAAGGGGGAAGGGAGAAAACACCTCACACCAAGATTTGCTCCCACATGATAGGCAAAACTTTTAGCTACAACACAGGACCCCCCCACAACTTTTTAATCTTCAACTATTTTTTCCTACAAAACACCTTAATTACCACCCAGCCATGGCTTGAAAGGCCGCTCACRTGCGTTCACCCTGCTTGACACAGGTTGCCAGCCTGTTAGTGTCACTGCAGCCAGTTTCGTGCCATTCCTCCTGAGTAACACTCGGGATGGAGCTGGGAGCCTGCCGCAGGCATCCAGCCTTGGCCAAGGCCCCCGCTCCATGGCTAATGAGGCTCACCTGGGCAAGGACGTGAACAGCAATATGAGGGAGCCTGGCTAGGAGAAGGCAGGAGAAAATAACAGTGGTTATACTTCATGCAGATGAGGTGTACGGAATAGCCTGACTTGAATTTACTACTTGGACACAAATAAAATAGGAGTCCCATCCGGTTATTCTTAACACAAACATTGAACTCAGCAATGTCACTTTTTTGTAGGAGAATTTATCAGGTTAAAACCAAAAAACTGTCTGCCAGGAAAAATCCAGCTCCTGTTGAATCTGTGAGTGAGGCATGGTCTGTGTAATGGATCTGCTGGACTTCCAGTGCTTCAGAGCCGAAGCGGGAAGCTCTTTTTCTTACAGAGGCATCTGTCAGGTGCGGCAGGACATGGCCAGGCTGAGCGTCTCCCTCTTACTGCTGGATGTTGCAYAAAGGAACCTGTCTCTTGGGTGTTGGGGCTTCTAATGCCAGCAGCAAACTGCACAGTGGGTTTCATCTTGTCCCCCTTTTTTTGGTTCTGCTTTTGCAAATGACAACCTGAATTCTAGAAAGCTCTTTGCTACAGATCATTATGTGTCCCTTCTTTTTCTTCCCCTCAGCTTTTTCTAGTGGAATGATTCTGGAAGATGAAGTATGCGTGCAATGAACAAAGATACATATGCAAAAGCATATCACTTCTTACTCTTTTCT
Organism: Rhea americana; assembly: GCF_003343005.1. Taxonomy (NCBI): domain Eukaryota; kingdom Metazoa; phylum Chordata; class Aves; order Rheiformes; family Rheidae; genus Rhea; species Rhea americana. Next base: position 2,099,473 of record NW_028185672.1, on the reverse strand, counting down.
TACATAGCTTCAAGCTATTATTAAGTGAAAGTTCATTGCTATACTACAGGTTAACTAACTTCAGCAAATGACTATTATTTATCACTCATCACAGATGATATAGCAACCAACCAACCATTAGTTTTAAGAGGGAAAACTGCTTGCCACATACAAGCAGAAATATATATGGAAATCAGTTTCCATTTCTAAAACAACTCTRAAAGATATAAAACAGGCCTAATTAATATAGATATGAACAGGACTACATTTGTCAGATGATACAGCAAGCCTTTCAAGTTCAAGCTATCATGAATAAATATAGCTGTTTCAAATGCCAGCTTTCCAAGTAGATGATTCTACTTCTACCTAKCTTTCTTTTATCTTATAGCAGGAAAGACAAAAAGTTCCCTGTGTCCCGTGTCAGCTATAACTATAAAAAAGTCATACACACTGGAGCAGACCACAGTTCCATCTCCCTTCCTTCACTACTGGTTTTGTTGGTCAAGCATAAGAAGTACCTCTGCTTTGTCCTTTTCTGCCAATGCCCTTTCAYGTTCAACAACATTTTGCAACTCCCTAGAGAGTAATTCTTAGCCATTGTGGTAGTACACAGAATGACTGTATGTGTTGTTCTCTCTATCTATCTGCTTGCCACGAAAAGGGAAAAAAGTTCACATATTGTTTTAGCTATGTACGATGACATGCAGTGCATCTTCTGGCAGGGTTGCACACCCTGCGGGAGACTATTATTCTTATAAAATATATATGTATGTCAGTGGTTTGACTGACTTTTTTATTTTATATTGCAAATAATAGTCTAGCAGGATATTTTTTTGTCATATAAAAAGAAGTGTTTTAGGAAATGCTGTTTGCTCTTTGGGGAGGAGAAGGAGGGGGAATGAGAAGAAAGCACTGTCTGTAATCTCCTAAACCTGCAGAGGCATAAAACCTACCCAAGCAACATCAGAAATTATTCAGAAAGGCCTATAGAAGTTACAGTAAGACAAACCAGTCCACCATTGCTTAAGCTCTAGTTTGTAAAGCAACAGGTTTATCATCTGTTTTACACTACAGCAATTATTTTCTCATGCYGTAAAGGCTGTTCCTTGAAAATGTGTCAAATAGTAGGAACAGCAAGTAACCACATATTACTATTTTTGTTCACAGCATTTGCTTTCTTTCTCCCGTTCCTCCATGTGTAAGCAAAAGAATTAATTAGTAACAACACGGGTCAATTGTGATTATGCTTCCTGTGGGCCGCGGTGAATATTCATGTACAGCGGATAGTCACAGCCAAACATGACCTGCCTACAGTGTGAGTGAAGAAGCATATCCTAGGCTGGGGGACGGATCTAAGCAGACTGTCTGTGGCAGTGTTACCCTGCACTTGCAGAGCTGCCCACGACTTTTTTTTTTTTTTTTTTTTTTTTTTTGGGGGGGGGCAGCATGACTGGGGCATAAGGTAGACTTGCAGAGGGAGTTTTAAATATTACACAGCCTGGGTCTTGAGGGGTTTTTGTTTCCAACTGTGCTTTTTTGTTTCCAGCAGTCATGTAACATTTACACCTTTCACACCATGCTCCCAGGCTCTATTTATCTGACTGGCTGCATTTATCTGGTGATGTCCCCACATACAGGCAGGTGTGGACACGCCACCCTGTGTCAGAGGGCTGCTGCCACAGCCGGGAGCATGGCAGGGAGGGGAAAGGCAGGCGAAGCTGGGCTGTCCTGGTGGGCAGCTGGGTGGAGTCCCTCAAATTGGAGGGGAGGATTGCATCTTTGCCCTGAAATAACCACTCATTTCCAGAAASAGCCTCTCCTTTCTCCAKTGACTGCCCTGACTCCAGAGCTGGGTCGATCTCMTGCTGGCTGATCAGCTGGATTTAACAGCACTATGAAGGAAGAATTTTTTTTTTCTTTTTTCCCCTACCTCCTGGCAATCCACAGCAATTTCTTAGCCCAGGTTGGTGCATCACCACTCTGCAATAGGAAATGTGAACCAATCTTTTTTTTTTTTTTTTTTTTTTTTGGGGGGGGGTAGGGGCAGAGAGAGAAATCCTGTGTTAAAAGAAAGGTTTTTTTACCTTACTAGTGTTTGTAGGAATAGTTAGCTACAGTAGCAACCGAGCCTGTAGGGTGGTCCTGTCTTTGTGTGTGTGTGTGGGGGGATATTTGGGCTGAAGGGATGGGGGCGGGATCCTGTGCATCCTGGGCTGCAGGTTTTCACACCTGTCACTGGAAAGGCAGTTCTCAGCCCCAGGCACTGAGCTGCTGCCATTTGTACCAAGGCCTGCATAGGCTTAACACTGAACTGACCGTATTCACGTGTGCCTTGGTTTGGGCAGTGTAACTGTCGCCTCCTGGGGATGCTCAGTGTTGAGAGCAGCTTCACACATTAGGCAGGTTATTTTCTACCCTGACCCTTGCACGCTCCAGCTGCTGGTGGGCTTATGCACCACTTCTGCTGGGCGCGAAGGGGGACGTGCATGCCCTACATAGCCTGCCCCACAGCACTGCTCAGGAGCTCCAGGTGCTTAGGTGARAGTCTCTTCTGCTGAGGGCTCCTCRCCTGAGTAGTTATAGCTGCCACAGAGGCTTTTTCCTCTGTCTAGCTTCCTGCCGTGGGCTGGGCTGTCATCAGTGTAAAAACAGTCATCTGCCAACCGCAGCRAAGGGGGCAAATCCTCAGACCTAATTCAGAGCGAGCTCAGAAGGGAGCAGGGAGAAATCAGTGTCACTGATACAGCTACTTGCCTCTGCCCCCCAGCATGGGGACTGACTTCTTGGAGGTGTCGCAGCTCCTTCTCTTCTCCCCTCATCCTGACTGTAGTAACTACYTTGGTGCTGATCAGGAAAGGGGCTACAGACCAGCTTTGAAATGCCCCCAAATCCCTCTGTGGGAGTTGGTGTCAGCATAGGCAGGTCCTTTGTGAGTGCTCAGCCTGGCATGTCAATGGTCTACCTGGACTGGGGGGAAACTTCAGTGTTTTTATTTTATTTTATTTTATTTTATTTTATTTTATTTTATTTTATTTTATTTTATTTTATTTTATTATTTTAAGAGGCCAAAACTGGTATGAGATGACTGCTGGACAGAAGGAATAGCAGTGATACAGTGTATCTGACTGTCCTGCAAACAGGACAGCCAATTCCTCTTCCCACTGCCAAGCCACCTGGGTGGTGCACAGCTCCCCTTGACTCACACTTTCCTCCCTCCCTCCCTCCCTCTCCCTCTCTCCTCACAGTGCCCTCAGCTAAAAGTCCTTCCCCGAGCGTTCACGGAGAAAAGATTTATTTTTCCTGTTAGGGCACTGAACTGGTTCTGAGAAGCTGAATTCTTGCTTCTGCCTCACATTTCCTGTGTGACCTGGAGCACAGTAGTTAATGACTTTCCGATTTAGGTTTCCAGCTGTAGCATTTCCCTTCCTTCTGAGGAATGCTGTAGAAATAAATTTTGTAGTACATGCAAAGCATCACACCACCACGACAAATGGTAGGATGGGGGGAGAGTTTGTAAGTCTTGATGCATAATACATTCATTTTTATAACTCTACCTCCTGAAAGGTAATTTCTCATGAAATTCATGGTGCTTATAATTTTAGAGCATCGGTGCTGTTTTTCAGTTGGGAAGTCATTAGGCCACAAATCAGTCTGCTTGCACGGAGTCTCCTTTGGATGCTTCAGTTTCTGACCTCTGATAATGAWTCATACCACATATGAGACATGGTGAGCCAACAGCTTATGATGAGTTGGTGGTTGCTCACTGGTCTTGTCATGTGTGAATATGCATATTTGCAAAAAAAACCTGGTGTGTGGCTCATTCTTAGGAGCAAATACTTGTTTTTGATGTTTACTCCAAACAGCTGTACGTTGGAAGAGGCAACACGAATGTCTGGACTAGGAGAGCAATGGATAAGACAGGGGTACGACTAGCTAGTGGTAYGATTCCATCTCCTATTTGAAGAGCCAGTTTTCTCGTTAACTACAGCCAATAGTGTGCACAAGGAAAGCTGTTTTACTTTTCTCGTAATCACCTTTGTACAGATTTAAGAAATTAAGCCTATCCAGGGTATTAACTTATTTATTGCCCCAACTACAGTGAGCGTTCCAGCACAGAAAGGGGGATTTACAGTCTCATYGCTCTGTAGCATCCTACATAAGTAAGGGTAGAAGAAAGCGAAAATAGTTCCAAAAGATTGGATATATTTATGGAAATTATCCTCACACTTTTTTTTTTTTTGGCTCTGATCGTACTGTGGCTGGATCAGTGACAGCCATAATCATTCACTTGACTAGCGCAGCGGGGCTATTTTTTATCTCCAGGYACTTCACTGCTGGTCAATAGAACCATTTTAATAAGTGATTCTCTGAAACCAGATAAATATGTTGTTTTCCTCCACTGCTCACATTTTTTTGTCCATAACTGGCTGTATGACTGGAATCACGGTGCAAACAATTCATGTTTATATAAAGCTGTCACGTATTTTCAGYGGACTACTGCAGCAGAACCACTTGCCAGTCTTTAAATAAAAAAGACAACGAAGCAAGGTACGGTGTTAAAGAAAGGAACGTCACTTAGTGTTCTCCTTAATGTAGCCTCTTACGATGAGTAAATTGGCAGGATCTCTAAATGACTCAGCTCTAGGTAGGTGTGATTATGAGCGTAAGTGCCAGGGACAACATCCACKTTAAATGTCAGGTGAATGATCTAATCATGCCAGAAGTACAGCACATTCCAAGAGGTCACGATTACTTTACAGATCAGGAATACCCCTAAACCAGGACCCTGATCACTTCTGTGTTTGTGCAACTTGTGTAACCCCTAGTAGGTAATAGTGTAGCATGCACGAGCGCTTGCAAGGTCAAGGTCTCAGTTTGCCATAGCTTTACCTCAAAGAAATTAAGTAGAGCTTGTCTCTTGGCTGCTTTTAGAGAAATAATAAAAGAAGACAGATTATAAAAGCCTGTAGTATCCTATTGCTAGGCATTCTGCACCCACTGATATGAGTGTCTCCTGGCATTAGTGCATATGCACTTTTATATTTTGTCCTCAAGTCACTTTCAAAAGTTTAATTTCCCTTAGATTTTTTATTTATTTGGATTCAGATTTTTTTTTAATGTAGCAATGAATCGAAGACTCCTTCYAATGTACTTTTGGAACTATAAACAGAAATTCAAACAGCCTCTCTCCCCAAACGCCTGCAGAGCTTAATAGAAGATTTTAAGAGTTCAGAAATATCGTTCAGTTAATGAAGTATACTGAATATAAAAATCCAGCAGACAAACTTGGGATGCCCAGAGTTACATCATCATGATTGATGTTACTGCAGTACCTATTGCCAGACTTGCTAGAGATTAGGCTGTAACTTTAGCATATTAATGAAAATATAAAACTTGAGTGTAGAAGTATTGAGAAGGCCATAATGAAATACAGGCTAAATCATCTCATACTTAAACTTTTGCAAAGTCTAAAGGCAGTGTACATCTAGTATCRGAGTAAATGATATCTTCCATGTCAGTAAAGATTGCAGAACATGATTCTATAAAAATAACTATCATATTCCAGGAAAATTCCTAGATTACACTAAAACAGATGGAGGTCAACAACAGTGTTTTTGAAAATCATGTCCCTTAAATGTCAGTGCCAATAAATGCTACATTCTCCAAAATCCTGCCCATATACCGTTTCTGAAATCAAAGCCTGACACTACTATCCACGGTAAATCTCATTGATTCCCATGGAGATTCTACACAGGAAATAATGAGAAGAGTAAACGGCTGTATGTACAGTGACGTAACTTGGTTCTCGCTCTATGGTTTTTTTTGAGACTGATGTGTGTGTTTTGCTTTGTTTTTTTTTTCTCCGGTCCGTGAATTTCCCTGGCCAAAATAATATGCAGCCTAGGAGCGTTACAGGGGCAGGAGCAATTGCTGGAGGGGTTCCAGCATCTCGAGGTTCTCCCAGGAGGGATCGTGCTTGCTGGGACTGCTGAAGGGGACGTCGCAGGATGCTTCAGGAGGTGCTTCCTGGCGGGGGCACCAGAAATCATGGTGTGCGTTTGTCCAGCAGGACAGCTCTGCGCCTGCCTGGCGCCTACGGGTATCGATACCTACCAGTGTGGCACACATGGTCCCACCTGGACACTGACCGCAGACCAAGAACCCCACAGCACTCAGCATTTAAACAGGAGGAAACACAAGTTTAGAAAACAATTTTATTAGACAAATTATTTAGACAAATTATACACAGAAAGCTCTGCCACTTGTAACTGAGGCCTCCAAAAAGTGTTTTGTGTATCTGTATAATAGGCAACACATCAAAATAGGCCTATTTTAAATATTGTACATGATTAACAGTTTGTTTATAGCTAAAATCACTGCAACATCCGGTACGTCCCTACATAGCTTGTTGGAAAGAAATTTTCTTTTTTTTTTTTTTTTTTTTTTGTTTTGTTTTGTTTTACTCGGAGGTGTGGATGAGTTCATGAATGTTACAAGGGGAAGCAAGTCGTGCATGCTTTTAGACACTTGCTTCCCTGAAAACAAAATGGCCTTTTGCACGATAAGAATTTGTTCTGCCTTACACAGTAGACAATATTTGAAGATTTAGTACAAAAAACAGTGACAGTACAAGATGCTCCCCCAGAACAGAATTAGCATCAAAATAGAATAGATCTGAAGAATATACCTTTTAATTTATCCTAAAGCAAATCACATAGGCTGATCCTATTAATCCTAGCCAAAGAATGAGTTAGGTTAAAATAAGTGTGTGGTTGCATTAAAAAACAAAATGAAACCAAAGAACTCACAGGATAAACTGCTTGCTTTCTACTTAACCGCATTTTTAGTTTTAAGGATTACAAATTGAAAGCTCTTCCTACATTTCTAACAGGTAACAGTGTTACTTTAAAAAGCTGGTGCCAAAGTGGGCACTGGTTTTGCTCTCACTGCTGTTCTTTCTTTTTTGTTCTATACAGTTGGCACTAATGTAAAAAGTACACAGCTCCTCTAAATCTAACTTAACATATAAAGGGTTAAAGTGAGCGCCTCTTCATACATATATTTTTTTCCTTAGAACAGTATGTGATTGTAATTAAGGCCACATCAATATTTCTCAAGGGCTTCTTTTTCTCCACTAACACCATTATCGYATTGATCAACTGTACTGATTTGGAAAATAATTTATTAACCTTTGATCTATATTTAAAGTTCTCTAGAGTTATATTTGTTGCTCACATGAATGTGATATACCTAAGAGAGTTTTCCATTTGTCTAATTAATTAAATTTATCAAGGTTAGCCTTATACAACGCTCAATAGCCAATGCAAACCCTAATCAAATGAGTTACATCTAGGTACAAACATTAAATTGCCCTGGATGTTCTAATAAAAAAGTATAAAATACGCTCTGTTGGCAAACAATGCAAGTCAGAATAACATTAAAGCAACTGTCTTTTCTAAATGAAAAGACCCCCTGCACTGTACATCTTTCCTGTATACAACACATTTTTACTAAAGCTTCATTAAATGAATTGCAATAGCAACGGCTGCCATTTTATAGCTATATATACATGTATATATATATACACATACCTCTGTGTATATATGTGTATATATATATATGTATGAGATACTAATTTATTTAACATAACAGAGGCATCTGCCATATGATACAGTTTACTGTACATAAGAAAAACTTTTAACACTGTACAATCACATAAAGGTCATATGCACTGTTGCAGTGCAAAAGTAGATTTAACTGTAGTCTTTACTGGCATAGTAATGGCTTTTTGTAATCCTACAAAATTGCATTCTCATATTATGGGGCCTGAATGGTCTTTTCACTTCCTTTATTTTGCTTTTCTTTTTTCTCTTTTTTTTTCTTTTGCCTTTTTTTTTAATTTTTATTTTAGTTTTTTAAACTGCAGGGTTTGCCTTTGGTCCACAGTTAAAAGGACACACAGCAGTTGAGCGCTGACTGGATGCAGCGGAATAAATGCAAAGGACTTGTTATTGCAATTATATTAAAAAAAGACAGTGGGGGAGGAGAAACAAATGCCCTTCTGCAAAGTATTCTCATTTTTTTAATGCATTAATCACTATATGTTTGCTCTGCTTAGAGTATATGAAAAGCCTGAAGTAACAAAAAACTCATGTGGTGGCAAACCAAAGAATAGGTGCAAATATTAAAGAGATTGAAAGGAGATAGAGGAGGAGACCAGGCTGAAAAAGCAGAGAAGAGGAGTAGGAGTAGGAGTGAGTTGTTACTAATAATCCTCATTCTTTTCTTAAAGATCAAAATTCAGAGCAACAAGAACCCCAAAACAAAAAAAAAATAAGGAAAACAGAAAAGGTTACATCCATGTTAGTCCCACAATATTACAGCTGCTCCTTGCAAAGGGAGTCCTAAAAAAGAGACAGTGAAGAAACTWGTTCTGATGCTCATATGGAGGTGCCTCGGTCTGGGTCATTGCCAAGATTGAGCCCCAGCGTGGGAGTTGGTTGGTAAGGGATAGATGACATTGTTTTGATGGGGCTTCTGAAAAAGCCACCGTTAGGYGCCCTGTGCCTAAAAGGGCCAGTTCGGTGCTCAGGTACGTTGCCRAAGGAGAAACCAGAAGCAGCTTTAGCAGACAGAGTACGGCTCAGAGTCTGGATCTGCTCGGGTATGAAGGTTGTCGTGGTGATGTGAGTGTTTCTGAAGTCACTGATTTGCTCCAGCGCTTGACGCGTGGGTAAAGTGTCAATGTCCAGCGGGGTCAAGTCAATCGACGAGGTGGAAAACTGTTTGTGGGGACTGTCGTCGTCCGTGCAGAGGCTGTTCACGCGCCTGTGCAGGTGCTCCAGATCGATCTCCTTGTCATCCTGGGGAAGGAGAAACACAACATGTACCGCTCACTGTGGCCGTTGTTGCCAGGCCGAGGCTGCACAGTGCAATCAGAACTGCTCGATAAACACAGCACACGAGTAACCAAGGCTTCCTGCTAGCTGACAGTGGCTGGGGGCACACCTCAGTCTGAACAGTACGCACCCCCCTGCCTAAAGCTGGATGGGCTCCAACGAAGCGAGGGGAACTCTACCCTTAGCCCACATCTACCTGCACGCTCTGAAGCTGAACAGCAAAAACTCAAAGGGCTCCCAGTAGCTTTCTATCATGAAAATTCAGACTTGGAGCTGGGGGACGGGCGGTTTAGATGAGCCGTGTCTGAATAACATGAAACTTTGTATYGCAAAAACAAAGCATTATCTCAAACGTGGGATGATGCCAGTTCTTAAATGCCATAACGAYGACTAAATCTGAGTGTCAAAACGGGAGGCTCTAAGGGATCAGATAGCCCTCATCATCARTATTAGTTCTCTCAGGGCTTGAGGGCTAAAAATGTACCAGATTGATTTTTGCCTTTATGATATAAACGGTAATGCAATAAAGCTGAACTTCCAAACAAGAATCCAAGCACTTGTGACTTATTTTCATCACACAAAAAGGAGTACACCAGATCAAATTTAAATTACAATGCCAAAAGAGGGATTAATTCTCTCCTTACCTACAGCGAAGAAATTCCATCAATCCTGATGGAATTACAATGTTGTGGGTGAGAAGAGAACAAGACCTGGGGTATTTATTTTAACAGATCATCACTCCCTCTTACCCCTGTCCTTTTTCCTCCCTACATCTCTCCCCACAGAGAGCTCAGTTAAAAAGGCTGTTTGTTATAATCACGAATTTAAATGCACGTAAGCTAAAAAAAAAAAAGAGGAGAAAGTCCTGGGTGACACAACAGATCACCTGCATCATACACAAGTTTCTACTGAACTGCAAACCTTAATTCAATGTCGTGTTAAGTTTACACATATAAGGGATATTCCCTCTGTCTAGGTAGTGCAGCTCATTCAGAACAAAAATCAATTTCAACTAACCTTCTTAAAATTTACCTTAATCTCTGTGAAATCTACTGGCTCTTCCAGGCCACTAGAAATAGCTCACACTCTAGGACCTCACAGAGGGTAATAAGGCAGCTGATAGATGCGCACTGGTGACTTCCAGAGTCGATTACTGCAATTCAATGGCTGGCTTGATCCAGAGCTCATTGAATCAGTGGCAAAACTCCTAGTATACCGAATGGGCTTTACATCCCTCCTTTGTCTAGGGCTGAAGTCAAGCACTCTGAAAAAGTCCACCTAGAACAGACTGCAGGAGTTCATCTACTTAGCAAAACTGATCGCCAAACATTTGCACTGGTACCACACCGAATACAGAGCCCAAATCAGGGGGGACTCAGGGACTGGTTCCCCTCTAAGATTTTACCCTCTGAGGGCCGCTACATTTCACAAGGAGACAGACCAGGGAGAAAGGGGCAGGGAATGGGGCCGCAGGACACTCATGCTGGAAACACACCTAACCCAGAGGCTTTGGTGTTTGAACGCATCATGGGAGAAAAAAAAAATGCAGCGCTCATTCCTTTGACTTAGCTTTCTGTCTATAATTTATTCACAYGTGGACATAGACATGGATGCACATAACAACCACACAGGTGACACCAAAACCAAACGCATTCACCAAACTCTCTCGCCTGTAAACTTTGGAGCTGCATTTGGATGCAGAAGCACTGGGGCCACATTGGAAACTACAGAAATAATACAGAGGCTCTGCTAGTGCGGGCAGCTCGTGAGCACGTCTGCAAGGGACAGTCCTAATTCATTTTCCTGTTACTGTTTTGCAAAGAAAAAACTGTTATGCTTCGAAAAGCATAAGAGCACTTTGCAATTTAAAATGCCAATAAGGAAACAAATAGAATTTCATCACTTCTGAGCCTCTGTAAGTTATTTAAAAAATATTCCTTGTTCTTCTCTTACTGAGATGCATTTGGGGCTAGGGTCAGACCAGTAAATATATATAAGTGGTGATATTCTCCCATGCTTAGCCCACAACCCAAGCTCCACCCAAGTGATACACCGAAATGAGACCCACTCACAGTAAGATTGTGCATATCTCCATTATATGATCTTTCCTCTTCTCTCTTGTGTGATCAGTAGTGAAATATTCAGCAGTTTTCACATTTAAATTATCATCAGGCTTCAGAGTCAACATCCCATTGAGATTACTGGGGCAGTTCATACTTCTCTCAGAGCTAGTGTTTAAGGCTGTCTGCAGACTCAGGCAGACATCATTGAATGGATTACTTCTGGTACGCGACTGAAATGTTATCTTCGCAACCATAAGACAATTTTTTTCAGTATAAATGCTTGCATTCTGGAGCACAAGATGGCAGCCACCAGGAAAAAGGGTTGGCTTGCTGACCACAAACTGGCCCAATCTGACCCCCGATTCTGGACTAGTGGCCTGGAAGAGCCAATGGATTTCATGGAAGCTAAAATGAATTTTAAGAAAGTTAGTTCAGACGTATCTCTTCGCTGAATGACCCCCACATCCAGGATAGTGGGGACATTCAGCACATATGTCTATGTTAAACTCAGTTTTGAGCCAAGCTTTTCAATTGAGCTTTGAGATACCAATTTAAATGCTAAGCTAATGAATATACAACRAAGACCAAGGAGGCCAAATTATACCATTTGTGGAAAGTACACATTTGAATTTCTGTGCGCTTGAAAATTGAAGAAGTATGTAATTTTATAGTTATATAGYATGTCCAGGTTGGTTTTTTCCTTTGTTATTTAATTTTTATGTTTTGCACCAGATAAATATGAAGTTCTGAAAGTTTTCATAAACAAAAGTCTAGTAAATTTTAACTTTTTTATGATTTGCCAGTTGAAAGTACATGGTTCCCATTCCTGAGAAAGCCAATTTAAAGACTAAAGATGTTTTTTGCTTTTAATAATATTCTGGTCCAAATCTTTAACTAAAAAAGCTTGGGAATTAAAACAGGCAAGAAAAGATTAAAAATATTCTAACATCAGTGCCAATGCTGTCTAATTAGGTAGTGTAATTAATCCTGCCTGATTACACAGCATTACATTAGCAGGAATAAACACAATGGAKAAACTGCAGAGAAGGTGAGACCACTGCACACAAATTATCAGCAATACCCCACAACAGGTGTCTAAGCTACACAGATAGAAAAGTTATAATTGACAGTGCTACATTATAGCTCATACTTAGGTTCTGCCTTGGGTATCTGTGCCAAACATTTTAATAACATTTTTTTTCTATAGTTTCTCTAGTATTTTGTGGAGCTAAAGATAAGAAATTTGTTACAAGACTGCATAAGGCTMAGCTGGCTGGTAAAGAGAGCGGGGGACTGCCAGGGTGAGGAAAGCATTATGCACGCACATGTGAAACCAAACTCATCTCTGGTGTGGAACAACACATCCCCCACTSGTTTCTAGACCTTATGCAGCTGCTAAAAATTTCTCTGGCCAGGATTTTCTAAAGCAAGTCTGTATTAGATTTCAGAAATAAGTCTGCCCTGAATCTGAACAATCCTRAGTACAAAAAAATCACAAAAACTCTCACTTCCACAGACTTCAGATTAAATACTGAGAACTGAAGTTTATGGAAGTCTCAGGACGTTAACGTCTTGGAAAATCAAGAGAAGCTTATTTAAGAAGCTAACTACAGATTTAAGGGTTAAACTTTAAAAATTTGTTTTGAAAGACTCAGCCATTGATCTTAGAAAATATATTTTGCAAGAAAAAGCCAAAAAGCCTCTCAACTTTTTGGTGAGAATTATCTTTCACCAATAGGAATGATGTAGTAAGTACTGATGTATTAATAATGTATTATTCCATAAGTAACATTTGTGCTTTACACAGAATAGTTACATATTTATACATCACTACTATACACATTTTCTTTCTAGCTTTTTTAAAAAGAATGGTTAAAAATATTTTGAGGAACAACAGTTACCTTAAAAATTMGGAAGCTAAGGAAACTTCTCTGAAATTGTTTTCCCTCCCTCTCTTATGTTATAAATTCAAGGTAGTGGTCTTTAGGATGCACGAAAATTTTCCAGGAGAAATGAAGGGTCTAATACCTCTTTTGAAGGAACTCGGGAGCCTTTCCTTTTATTCCACCAYGTTTCCAACATTGCAATGAAACAGGATAGGACAATCCCAGCAGCGAGGATACAGAAAACACCTGCAAAACTTTTTATGTCCAGGGCACCGCCTTTCTGTTTGGCATCCACAGAGGAGTAAAGGTCGCATTGACCATTCTTAGGCCACCACTTGTGCTTCAGTATGTCCATGTCTCCGTTCTGCTGCAGCTCCAAGATCCTTGAGGAGAAAACACAGAGCCAGGGGTTACACAGGGACAGCAGGGGTGGTTCCAAGAGCACAGGGCCACCCAGATGATGCCAGGCTCCGTATCACCATCCCACGTGCCCAACGAGGCCAAGCTGCTGCTGGATCCGAACAGATGGGTTTAGCCGGGAAACAAGGTTTGCTTGCGAGAGCATGGGGCTGCCTGCACAACCATCAGCAAACAGTCAGTTGCGCTCCTCTCTAGATATGCAAAAAACACATGTGGGTCTCTTTCTCCTTTTATGCTTCCCTAATGAAAATGCTTTACTCGATATTGCTATGCTTTTTTAGCTGGCCTTAGGTACAGACTATAGCAATCAACTTTTGTAGTGCATGAGATATTTGAAAACATTTTGCATTTCAGCAGACTGAAAAGAGGCACTTCAACCTCCAAAAGAAAAACATAGTTCAGCTCTACCAGGATACATTACCTTATTATAAACTGGTCCTTACCAGGTTGCAGATTTGCTGCTTCGGAGAGAGAGTTCACCTCTGAGCAGAAGCGCATGAGGGCAGCCAGCAAAGACGTGAACTAATCTGATCACTTGKGCCCAGTGGAAAACACTTGATCTCCTGCTAAGCGATTTCCACAAGAAAGTTTGCTGTTGTGCAAGTCATTCGTCTTTGCAACCACATACCTGGCTCGCTGCCTATGATTTACCGGGTAGCTTGCAAGGCTTATATATTTTGCTAGACTTCCTATAGGAAGGGGAATGAACAGTTTGAGAAACAAAAATTTTGTCTGGGAAAAGAYTTTCATATTTGGTTCATTTGTTAATCCAAATAAATCCAAATAAATCCCTGAGGATCATTTTTTAAAAACATCCACAAGTGCCTAGAGTAGCAGCTGGTGCATCTAGTTACCCAAAATAAGATTTGATGATTACATTTTAAAAGAGTAAAATAAAGTAAATACTTCCCTTCACATAATAAATTTGTTTTTCATCTCAATGTTGGAAGGCAAACAATCACTTCTGCAATCATTTGACGCAGCATGCAAAAACTCCAAGTGCACACAAACCAGCAGAAGTCTGGGATGTTACTAGTCAAAGCTGCATTACATCAACAGAGGCAGAAAAGCTCACGCACAGACTCACGGCTACCATAACTGCTCAACGCAGCGCTCTACATGAATTCAGAATAATACAGCATTAAGGAAGGGAGTTAAAGGCATCCCAGACGTACGGTACGACTGCCCTATTCACAGATCGTTCAATCTCTAATTCCACTTGTACAAGTAAGTAATCCGATTAAGTCGCTAGATTTGCTATGGCATGTAAGCTTATGTCRGGGTCCTGCCAGAAGCAGGAGGCTTCACTGTGCCATCAGTGATGTGGGTGGCTGAAATCCCCGAGCAGCTCTGGAGTGAGTTTCCGCATCCCACGTAGGAGGATGCCCTGCAGCTGAGAGCCTGACCTGTTCGGAGTGGAACCGCTCATGCACTTCCGCACTGTACCAAAGGCAACAGTGCCTTTTCCAGGGCCCTGCAGGAATAAACTGAAGTCAAAAATCAGTGGTTTTGGAGATGTCAGGACTGCCTTGTTTACAAAGCTTTTTACACATAAAAAGTGGGACAGATCCTGTGCACTGCCTGCTGACAGTGCATTGATGAAGGCCAGCCCTGAAGAGTGAAGAACAAGGTCAGACAYGCCTGGGCTGTACTTTGAATAGCCCCTGAAACACCATGAACTTAGGGAAGCTTTACCTTGAAGCTTCCTAAGAAGGCAGGGGTAAGATAAAGATAGGAAAACTCTCCTGATACCTATTATATCTACGGAAGACGAGCTTTAGAGACACAGGGACAATGTAAGATCGTTTTCATTGCTGTCTACAGCTACCTGATGGGAGAGTGCAGAGAAAATAGTGGCAGATCCTTCTTGGAGGYGCACGTTGACAGGATGAAAGGCAACGAGGACAAGTTGGAACATGAGAAATTTCAGCTAGATAAAAGGAAAAACGTCTGTGCAATAAGGGAGGTCCAACACTGGACTAGGTGCCCCGGAGAAGTTGTGGGACCTTCCTCCTTGGCCGTATTCAGGGCTGCACTGGTCAAGACCCTGAGCAACCTGACTGAACYGAACCTGCTTCAAGTAGAAGCTCAGGCTAGAGACCTTCAGAGGTCCCTTCCCACCAAAAGTACACTATGACTCTACAACTGCAAACATTGTCTATACACTGCTCTCTGTTATGGCATACAGTGCTTACAGCCATATCTCACCATAATTCTGGTTCTTGCTCCCCTCCCATCTCGCACTAGGACTTGCACAAATATTTTGGCCCAAATATTCCAGTCTGTTACATTAGCAGTAGCAGCAGATACTCATCATTTCTGATAAGCAAAAGCCTTTTATATAAGCTCTTATAGAGTGACTGATGATCAGTTTTCAACATCTGGCCTCAAACACTTGGCGTACATGTTTTTATATTTCGGAATTACTACACCATCTACATAAGGAAGTAATGGAACAACATTCTGGAGCATATTTGTTTTAGTAGCAGCTCTAAGCCCTGAGCTGGGCTGTTTCTGTTTTACTCAGTCAGTAATAGATGAGCCATCCAAAATGATTTCTCTGTTCTCATTAATTAAGTGATTCTTCACTTGTCAGTATAATTCCTGATTACACAAGACATCTTTTCAACAATAGGTATTTGCATAAGACATTGAACTGTAGCTTGCTCCTTAAAAGAGATTTATTACTAATTGTATTCCTGGTAATTATTGGCAATTTTCTTTATGAATGTAACATATAAGTTCAATTGTTTAAAGAAAAGCATAAAAAATGAGGCAGAAACCAGAGACAGCAATTACATGATTACATGGAATAGCCTAGGAAATTGAAAGATTATAATGAAGTCTTGTAAAACTGCAGCTGAAAATAGATGTTGAGAGTGAAACTACGTATCAAGAGAAATTATGGGAACATGAATATCCAACTATATTAACATCATACGGACAAAATGGGAGGTCCCAGTTCTACTAGCCTTAGTAAATATTGTACTTCTGAATTCAACAGTTTGGAACAAAAATAATAGCCTACTAGCAAAGTTTAACACTACCAAGATGTTCCTAGTTATGGGAATTACTATTCTTTAATACATTTCCAAAAATGAAAATTGCATGTTTATTCTGTGAAATTCCATGAAAAATACAATTGAGAAGGAAGGTTTCTTGGAAGTAAGCAACGTGTAGGCACTACTATACCCGTGTGTTGCTGGAGCTTCCCACACGATGGCAGTCTTTCCATAAAAATAAGTGCTTTTGCTGCAATTGCTAGTGGGTGCACATGCACATACTAATCAGAAACCTGTTGCAAAGCAGACACTACAATCAGTTTGATATTGATTTTCCAATTTAATACTTGACTAAAAGAATAACGCATTAACTAAATGCTGTGGATGATAACACTATGCTAAATGCTATGACAATCTTCAGCAAGCGCCACTTTTCATAAGTCCAAGTTTTTTTACAACTGAACTTTTCCATGACAGTCTTGGCTCCTATGAGCCTGCAGTACAAGGGAGTAGTACTGCAACACACAAAGCAGTAGTAAGAGCAGTGGAAAATAATGAGACGCATGATTTCCTGTTATTTTGAAATATCTTAGTCTTAGAAAGTTACAAAGGAAGCCCATATACTTAAAAAAAATTAGATTTGTTTTAAAAATGTAAGCTTTGAAACTTGCTTATTGGCAGGGTCGTGATATATTTTTCTTTAGCAGGCAAACTGACACAGTAACAATGTTCAAGTCARCGAGGTGAAGTTATTAAACCATAGAAAAGACAACAAAACATCTACATAGACTTTGACTAATTTAGCCCTGAATTCGTAGTGCCAAGTGATGTCTTGCGGGAGTAAGTGTAGAAAACCAGACTGCCTGCGGTTTCCAAATCTGATGCTGATTTGAACAAATCCTTTCCTACAGAATCAGTGGGAATAGGGTTGGATTCATCTCACTAACTACACATCTCGCTGTTGGCAGTGAGATGTAAGTACTCCTCCAAAACACCGCAGAAAAAGATCAGCATGATARCAAAGAACACAAGTGCTATAAAACTGAAACATCTATGACAACGCTATTTTTTGATCTCGCGCTTTCATTCTTTCYGAGTTTTAAGTAATGGGCAAGGGACATGACAGGTCATTCATAATGAGGCCAGAAATGCCAACTGATAGAATCACAGAATGGTAAGGTTGGAAGGGACCTCTGGAGGYCATCTAGTCCCATCCTCAGCATAGCCCATATGGGGATTGAACCTGTGACCTTGGCATTAGCAGCACCACACTCTAGCCAACTGAGCTAAAGCTGCCCAAATAGTCTCAGATGCTGCAGGTCACCACCTGGTGGCTTCCTGCACCACACCACAGGATCCAGAGGGAATTATTTGGTGCTTTCTATAGCGTTGAGAGTGAATGGCAAAAGGAAGAGTTGCTACCTCGGCTCTTGTTTCCAGAATAAGACTGCCCCAGAGAGCAGGTGCAAAAAGAGGCATGTGCAAAAATCATTAGGAAAATCGCCAGCCCTCCAGGGACCCCTCAGCCCTTGTGTGGGCTTCTGGGAGGTCCTGGGTCACTTGCACGGGGCACCTATGGGACCACTCTGCACCTACACATGGGGCCAGATAGTTAAAAGATCCCAGATTACTCCTGGAGGCTAGCGGAGAGTCCAGTTCTTCAGACAACAGAGCTCTAACAGTGTGTGTTGAACTCTTCTAAACAAAATCTGGTGGTTAGTCTTTGTAGAATTAAGTTCTCTTGGTAAAGAAGATACTACAAAATTAAACTTATTTGTGACCATCCTTAAGTTACCACAGAAGGCAGAGGACTGAATGACTACCAGAGCAGACAGATAGAAACCAAGGGTTTCATATGATGCTCAAAGACTTGACTTTGATGGTCTCTTGTGCACACAAATATTGTCACTCTCCAGATGCCCAACAAATCCCCTTTGCATCACACTATAAACCGTTACAAAGCTGCTGAGTGAAGAAATTACCTTCTTATGTAGGTAGATATACCTGTATGATTTGATCCTGCTCGAATCCATGGAATAAAGTCAAAGACAAATGTTATGTGGGACCGGAAAGGGAAACAACAGAGGTGACGGAGAAAACGGATGGCCACAAATAGAACTTGGAAGTCTTTAGAGAGGTGATGGGAAAATGTTCATTGAGAAATGGCTGCTTGCTTAGCGTCGGCTAAGCTATTGAGAGCTGTATTCCCTGTTAGCCATCCCGAGACCTAAGCCTAGAATTAAAAGGGGCACTGGATCATGGAAGGATCCAGCCCAGGGATGAAGGACGTTTGGGAAGGTRGTCGAGCAGACATAGACATTTAGGGGTGAAAAAAAGAGGGGAGCAGCATCTGTGCCACTCCTGGACAGGCTGAGAAGATGCAACAAGAGCTTGTAAGAGGAATAAAACACCCAACAGAACRGAGATCATTGCTGTTCCAATCCTTCCTGTGACTACAGGTTTTGGTATCTGTAAACAAAAAACAGGAAAACTGTCTCTTCAAAAATCAATTTTTTTTGTAAGCTAGCATTTTAATAAGCTGTCAGTTGTGGGTTTCACTAGATGAAATTTTTCACAGAAGCCAAATGCAGCTTGCCAGATTAGATGAAGCTGTGCTTCCTCTCCATCCGTTCCCACCACTTAACCCAGAAAAACAGCTCCCTTGGGGTCCAGTTGCAAAGCCTGTTCCCTGGCAAGGACTTCGAGCAGATCAAAACCCCAGCTAACTGGAGCCCCACAAGGGAGGGCAGGCTGTTGTCTTCTGACCTGCCCTTCAGCAGCRCTCAGTGCTGTGCTGATGGCTTGAGGAAGGCAGCTCACAACACCATGAGTAAGCACCTCACCTTCTGAACGTAATAGAAGAAGCAGAAATAATGCAGACCTGCGGTTCAGAATCAGATTTGCATATCCAACAATTGTAAAAAATACAAAACAGCTGACCTGTTTTGCCCAGCAATAAACCATTAGCTTCAGAATATGCAGCAGCGACGACTTGGATCCTGTAAATCAGTATCACTTTGTTCAAATTAGTGAACTTATTTTGATTTAAAATCTGCAAAACCTACAAGAAGATTTTTCTCTTAAATACAGAATATTAAACTGAAATGAAGTGGCACCTGCAGTAAGAAGAAATGAAATATTAATGATATTTATGATACAACTAGGGCAGAATTTCTWGCTGCTCTATAACAGTTTTATTCAGGCCACACGGTTTTGCCGAATACTAGCAATTCAGAAATTTAGATAAAGAGAGAAACAAAGTCCTTCAAGATCTTCTGCTTACTTGTAGTATGGAAATTTGGCTGAACCTAACTGTCCTTTCACCATGAAAATCTTTCCATTTGTCTCCTGCTCAGGAGAAAGTGAGGATAAAAGTACTGGTAGCTTGATTATAAATCATAAATGACTAAAGAACACCTACAGTCACATAAATATCAGGGGTTCATTAATCTCAGTGCTAATATGCTAAGCACCAAATGAATTCATTATGGTGAATTATGGTACACCACCAGACTTATTAAAACAAAGAAATGTACTTTCAAGTATATTGGCTCCTGTGCRCTGCTAATATTTCAGTGATATTTTAGATCGTTTCCTGAATTCCTTGAAGAATGACAGTTACTAGACTTTATGGAACTTCAGTACCACATGGGCCATGTGAATGCCTGAAGGCTAATTTTCCTGTTGCTTTTGTTACCATAAATCCCAAGTAACCCGCTCCTTACTCTGCAGGGAMAGCGGGATGGAGAGCACAGCGCGGACTCCGGAGAGCCAGTGCACCCGAGGAGCGATGTGGGAGAGCAGTAAAGCGAACCTCCCAGCACCCAGCTGGGCCAGCTTGCCAAAACTGCAAAAGTGTCCCCAAGGTCCTGAGGTCAGCTGCGACCCTACGCACGATCACCGCGCAATGGAGAGGACACTGCAGCCTGAAATGACCCTTTCTTTAAGCTGCCCCTTGAAATAACGCTTTGGCGAGGTCGAAGGCTGTCATAAGTGATATCTCGAATATACAAAGTGACAGCATGATTCCATACATTTAACTTGAGGACTTGACTCCTAGGTCCCAAGATTGATGTAAACAAATTAGTGTGTTTTTTTTTCTTCCAGAACTGGAAAAAATTGATGATTTTGTATAGAACTGGCAACCCTCAGTGTCCATGGAGCTTCATATTGCTTTTAAAACAATTACTTTTTAGCACAGAAGGAAACTTCAGCCATTTCTTTTCAAAGATAGCAATATTATTCTTCATTGTGGGTTGCAGAAAAGTTTTATAAAGCAAATTTGTTAAGCCTATCACAATCATAGAATCAGTAAGGTTGGAAGGGACCTCTGGAGATCATTTAGTCCAACCCCCCTGCTCAGCAGGGTCACCYAGAGCATGTTAGACAGGGTTGCATCCAGGCGGGCCTTGAAGATCTCCAGAGAAGGAGACTCCACAGCCTCTCTGGGCAGCCTGTGCCAGGGCTCCGTCACTCTCGCAGGGAAGAAATTCCCCCTCACCTTTAAGCGGAACTTCCTGTGCTTCCATTTCTGCCCATTGCCTCTTGTCACTCTCAAGTCATCGGGACCTTCACCATTAACTTATAGAGAGCAAAGGCCAACACGAAGCACCCTTGTCAACCCAACCCCCTGGTTAGGCTATCACCAAAATGGCATTTTTTGTGCATACGAATCAGTACAGRATACTTGGACTGACCGAAAATGGAAAGCTTGGAAGGTGCCCTTTCTGTCACAGGCTACTTCTCAGAGGCCTTCTCCCCAAAATTTCTCAAAACAATCTCTTCCTCCAGCATCACATATCAACTACCTCCTGCCCTAGAAGYTCTGTGGGTAATAAGCTATGTAAAGAACTGCTCTGTGGATAGCAGGAGGAAGCAAAGAGCTGGAAAAAATATTTTGGTTTGACTTTGTTTTTTTTCTTTTTCAATACTGAGATACGAGCAGAAGCTTATTTGGGTCAATTACTATTTAACCTAAAGCAATTCATTCTCAAATCTTTCAACACAAAGTGATAAAATTACCTCAAAAAGWTTTCTTTTAGAGAAAAATGAAATTAAATGTTAAAATTTGTCTCCATTTTTATTGTTTTGTGCTAAAATTATTTTCCAGATTTACAAATTAACTTTGTTGATACTAAACTAGATTTACCAATTCATAAACTGTTCTTGCACTTTTTTCCATAGCTCTATTAATGTGTTTCAGACCAGAGGATCTCATACTTTTTTTTTTTTTTTTTTTTTTTTTTTTTTTTTTTAAGGACTTTTTGGTAGGATGTTACTAATTAAACCTCAATATGCACTATTGGCAGTATCATTTTACTGTTTCTGTTGTATCTTTTTTCTTTTTTTTTGTCTGTCTTTCCTTATTAAGTGCTTTTTGTGGAAAAATTAGATCAGAAGATAAGAAATCAACTTCAAGTAATCTGTTTAGCCATCTGCTGATGTCCTATGAAAAAGATAAATGAGGAGTTCACTCAACATAACCTACCACTGAATGAATACATAAGCCTCACTCGTGGCTCACTACMAAGCAATTCCATGAAAAATCAAATTACTAACACAATTAATCTTAAGAGCGACTAGTGGAACTTTATTTTTTATATAGAATATATGTTTATACTACCTTTAAAAGTCAAGCAGTYATTACAGCTAGGACAATATGATCTTTCCTAACAGCAAAGTTGAGCTCAAAYGAATTGATAACGGGCAGAATGAAAGCAAGCCAAAAAGATGCAGGAGAGCTGGAAAGGGAAAAAGAGCAACTTCCAGAGCACGAGAGGGCACAACTGCAATCAGAGAGAGAACAYCTTGGGTGGTCTAAGAAAATGTCAGCAGCATCCTTAAGCACACTGTGATATTTGGGTTATTGGGTGCAGGAGAAAAATCCTTCTTTTTAGTGTAAGAATCTGGAAATGATCATCTTTGCTCAGAGTCATGCTTTGGGCAGTGCAAAGCCTCATTCTTACACAAACTACCCATGCTCTCATTTTTAGAGACAGAATACCTATCARTAGCATTAAGTTCTGTTAAGTGACAGTCCAGCACAGCCTGTTTTTACAGTAAAAATTCATTTCATTTCACAGTCATTTGCTATTTACGTACACAAAAATGACTAAACAGATAGCCAAYGAATCTCAAAGTTTCTGAAACTGTTCACTTGTCCATTGCTTTTTTTAAGCCTTTAAAAATGACAAACATTTTCTAAAAGAAAAATTTGTAGTTTTAGTTTAAATGAATAATTTACAGGTCTTGATTTAAATTTCACCATTTGGATTAGAAAGGGCACAAATCAAAAGAGCTTAAAGCTATCTCCAAGGTGAACAGTTCTGTTGATAAAATAGGACAAGGTAGGCAGAAAAATACAGAGTCTGAAGATCAAATCAGGGTAATATTTTTCATGTCCAAAATTTGAMATTTAAAAATATTTCACAGGCTTTTAACTCATGATTCTGGTTATAGTAGTGAAAGCTTCTCAGATCCATTCCCACCCAGGATATTAAACATATTTGGGTTTGGAATCGGTCCTTCTCAACTTGAACATTGCAAGCGAATTAGCCTTTAGATACGGTTAATACCGAGGAGAACCTGCTCTAAACCATCATCTGGATAATGAAAGCAAAAAAGTTTAAGGAATCCCTTACAATAAATTAGAGCTCCAAAATCTAATTCATTAATTTCATTTGTTCTCCTAAGCAAAAGGGTTTCACGAAAGGTTCTTTTCTACAAACAACCTCAAAACACACTATTTCTTTAGAGCATCTATCAAMTCTTATTAACGAATGTTCTTCAAATCTGCACACACAACTATATTGGCTATCTGCTGAAACCTAAGGAATTTCCAAAATTCTGTCTAGGAAATTAATGAGGGTTCCTGCCAAACACAATGGCAGAATGCTGACATTATGGGTAAACAACACAGTCTACTATGGTAAGGATCATTTAGCAGAGGCACAGAAGAGGGAATTCAACTATCCTTAAAAAAAAAATAGTGAGACTTCTTGCACTAAATCCCCGTGTAGTTTGAGAAATTCTACTCTTGCTGTAGCTTTGGTCTAAATATGTGCATCAAATCACCCTTTTGACACGAGATGGGAACAAGTTACAAATAGAGTTGTCTGAAACGACTGTCCCTGGAAATATTGCCTAGGGCATCTCAGTAGGTCTGTGGCTACCTCTGTGCACTTTCTCCTCCAAGACATATCAGGTAAGTCTTCCTCATAGRCACACGAGATCACAAATTTCTCTTCCCCTGGCCTTGATGAGCATTCAGATCTTTTAACCTGTCCTGGATGTAGAAAGAAATGATGAAAAATAGCAAAGTGGTATAAATTTGTAAGCAAAGAAATTGCCTGCCTGCCACGCTAAACTCAATCTGTGCACAGCACTAACTGATGTATGTGTTACTGCCACCTGTCGTAATTGCTTCTCTTATGTATGGGGAGATATGCTAGGAATTAATCTATTCCTTCTTCTTAATGAGACTTAGCTATTACCTCCAATAATGCATCTGTTCATTCCGGTGTGCCCCACTGCCTACGCCGTGTGCATAGGTTTTCTGCCAAAAGGAGATGAGGAATTTATCRATGGGTTTTGAAAAGACAGGTCATCTTTCACGACCCTTACAGGACTATCACCAGCAGAAAGAGGTAAATAAGAACAGCACAAAACCCCTGCTAACTATGTACAGTTACAAAAATAAATAATTGATGTTTTATTGCCTACCTTCCACTGCAGTGTGTGTCCTGAGGAGCTGAAGACTACTTTGCATGATATGAATAAGGGCTTTAGGCAGCACGGTGTTTACTCACCGGATAACACTACGGGAGATTTCCCTATTATAGGGAAGTGCCTTGATAAAAACTGAGTGCTATTCAATCTGGATAACAATCTGCAGAAGGACTGAGTGTTTATTCTGCTAATAAAGGCATCTCTCTGGTAATGCCACAGCTCTTCGAGAGGCGTAGCGAGCCAGCTCGTCTGTCTTCTTATCTGCCCAACTTTGCATAATTAGCTCCTCTGGTCCCTTCTGCATTGCAATAAGCAAGCACCGAACCTGTTCATRCACATACCAGTATCTTTTGGCCTCTCGGTTTTTGTGCTTTGGAACAAGGCAGGGCAATCCAGACGCATCGTTACACTCACTTCTAGAAGAGGCAGAGCAGAAGGGATTAGCAAGAAGATCCAAAACTTTTCATTTTACGTTTTTTTCTTCCTCAAATCTAGCCCCATATGATGAACACAATCTTGATGCATGCCTGTTCTGTGCAAAACAAATCTTTGAGTTACACACAAAACAAAGCCAACAGCATAATTAAGTATTCTGTCAGAAATTTCAGCCCTTACTAACACCAGCAAATAACTGCTTTCCTTGCAGCTAAACCGTCCAGATCAGAACTGAGAATTCTGAGCAGAGTAACCTGGAGAAAAGTGCCAATATTCACACTACATGTGTCCCACGGATGGGCAGAAGACTTCTGCTGTCAGGGCTTTCAGTGAGAGGTGTTTCTCAGATCAGCAAAGCCTTACGTGACTCAAAAAACATCATGGCTCAACAGAAGAGAATGAAATGACCAAAATTCACAGCAACYAAAAATCCCCCCAAATGAGTAAATCCACTTAGTGCCTAATCAATCATGCATGCACGTAAGAAAATGAACATTTCCTACATAGCCTGAAGACAAAAATTGCATGTTTATCAAAACTTTATATACAGAATCTATGACTGGATCACCTGCAAGAACATTCTCACGTCCTACRCTCCTAACATTTCATAGGAGAGTGATCAATAATTACATTCATCAGCAACTAGCACATGAGTTGCAAACAATGCAAACAGCAAAAAATTCAAGGGGTAACCTTGATCTTAATYGAATGTTTATAAAAAGATCAGCTTCCTCATAGAATAGTAGCACAAGTTGATTTTTTTAAATTCCAGAATGATTTTAAAGTTTTTGGCGACTTGTAACAAAATTTACTGATTTTCATGAGGAATTCTGCTCTCTCTCTTTCACCGCATACTTTGTCATGGCTCTACGATTATCAGAGACCACGTGATGAAACCAAGCAATTTTCTTAAATTTGTTTTTCTTATATTCTATTCATGAAAGTAAGCAACACAATTTCAGTGTTTGCTTTTTCAAATCTAATTAAATCTCCGTATTTTTTTTTTAGTCTACGAATATATTCCATTCAATTTAGGGGAGTAAAYATCTAAGAGACATAAGCTTGCATAACTGTGACAGCATACATCATTTCTATACTAAAAATGTGTTACGTTTTGGCCAACAAAACCTGCAATTTCAGGAGCTGTCTTGAAGGAAAGGTCCTTAATAGCGAGGCAGAGCAGCTAATGGGCACAGTTACCCTCCGTTGCAGCTACTGCTGCTTCCTTCGTAAAAATGATTAATTCCACTTGCAGTTACGTAATTTTGACCAGCCAAATCTCAGAGCAGGAATCTCAAGTCCAGCCTAACCAGCAGCAAGTGAATCTTTTCTTCCTTCTCTCTTTCATCTGTCTTGTTTCGCTGTTTTTCACGCTGACACGAGACTGCGCCCCAGCAGACTGGCACAGTCCGACTGACAGAACGCAACGCCAGCGTCCGGCGTGTAACGTTACAAAACGCATCCCATCGTTTTCCCTACGCTCTGTCCCAGATAAACCCTGGCTAAAACAAATAATCACGGAAATAAAATATATCACGTTCCCAGGTAATATTCTGTCAACTTCCCCCGAAGTACGCCAATAGCTTCGTAGGGAATTTAGCGATTTCACAGCGTAGGTCAAACGCGAGCGACTTGGCACTGAGATTCAATTTGGATAAGGCGGCGAGTCGGCTCAGAAGATCTATGCATATCTTTTTCCAGATCAAGGGCGCGAGGTCAAATTCTGCAGCTCCTTTTGCGCGGCAGAATCGCTCTGAGGAGCCCTGCTGCTGTGGCCGCATCGCTGCCTGTCACCTGCCCTGAGCGCGCAGCGCAGATCCGGCTCCAAGCAGCTCCCATCACACAGTCTCCCCAGCAAGGTCCGCCGCAGTCAGAAGTAGAGTTTGGGAGGAGAGAYGTAAAAGAAAAGGGAGCCATATAAAAGAAATTTCAGGATACCTCTCACAAATTCAGRGGGAAAATCAGGACTATCCTGACTTCTCTTGAAATCCCGTCTCACAAAAGAGAGTCATATTCCCAACCCTAATTTCTTGAGTTCAGAAAATAAGTTTTTTTTGCTGGAGGACAAAGGAGGGTATTAACAGATTCCTATTTTAAGCCAGTCAGTTCACCTTTCTCTAACTTTGTGTCAGACAGAAAATTAGGATTGCATTGAATGGCCCTGTCACCATGCYGCAAATTCACAGCTGCAGACGATGACACGCAGTAAATCACTGTCCTCTCACTGAGAGCTGCCATAAATAATGCCACGGGAGTTCTGCCCCTGCAACCAGCAGCTGCCTGCAACTGCTGCGAGCAGAACTGTAACCTCACCCCAAAGCAGGAAAAGGAGAGCAAGTAAAACAGAACATGCTGAAAAATAAGATCCCTACTTTCACTATCACATTAACTCTTAAGCCTTTCAAAATATTTGTCTCTCTTCTCTCACAAGAGAATTTATATAAGCAAGTTGTCATAACTTCAGATGAATTTCAGAAACACGCTACGCTAATTATCTAAAAGTRCCTAATCTTAAAAGTATTTCTGTTAATACTAAGCATTACCATSCTGCTTTTACAGATGAGAAAGCTGAGACAAAGAACAAGCAYGACAAGACCRTACCACAGGCCACTGGTGGAAGCAGTGGCAGAAACGGATCCAGAAAGGGAACTTCTGTGTTCCCTTTCACACTGGGTATATTTATTTGTTTCTCTAAGAGAAGGGGAAAACAGAGAAGTTGCAAGGGGGAAAAAAAAAACAGTCTGGCAGGTTACATGACAGGTAGAAAAGGCCAAAGACGCGAACGTGCATTAGCCAGGACTTCCTGAGCAAGTCCTTAGCTGACTCTATTGCTCCGCCTCTAGATCAACGACAGGTTCTGAAAACCTTTGCCGATGCTCAACCTTCCCCTTGCTGGTCGCAGGCGCTTCCCACACAGGGACGCGGCCTCGGGCAGACAGCAGGGCTGAGCTTCTTGCAGGGGACTCGCGCAGCACTGAAGTTCATAGAGTTACAATCAACCACATAAAACGGYTTTAATTATGATTTTGCAAATCACCAAGCATCTCAGTAAGATTTCCCTGTAATATTTTTCTAGACAGCATGGAGGGAGAAAGGATTTACCCGAGTTCTGTGAATGAGGACCTTTTTCCAATAAAGATGTACCTGATCACCTAGCATTGGTTTTAAAGACTCCATGCTTTTCCGAGTCTAAAAACATTCTGTTAKGGCTGTGATTGACTCTCTGGAGACAGTTTTGCTGGAGAGTGCTTTTCACAGATTCCTATGCAGAGCTAATAAGGGCTTAGCAGATTCCAGTGAGTTTTTAATTTAGACTAGTTTCTAATTCTGATCTGAATTATAAGCTACTTTAACAGGATTTTTGCCTATTTATTTCTTTATCTATTTATAGTCTTTTGTTTTTGGTCAGACTTCAGGTCAAACTGGAAATTCCAGCCAAATTTCTCAGAGAGCAAGACACAGCTGCCAGAATGTGGGCAAACTGGGCTCCTRTCCTATTTGCCCACTTCAAATCAAGGACTGGGAGCCAGATCTCCTTTGTAACAGGAATTACCAGGCTGAGGAGAGAATTCACGCCAGAGACAGTGATGAGAGACTCCTACTCTCGCAAATAAACCTAGTGTTTAGAAAGCTACTGTGAGGTGCAGGAAAATCAGATGAACCTGCGCCATTAAGGAGAGCTGTCAAGTCACCCAAAAACAGATACCAAAGCTTAGATTTCTTCTTCTCTTCCCACCTGAAACAGAGTTCTTGTTTTCCAGCCAGCTGCTCCACAAACTGAAAATAAATATCCAGCACAGTATTTCTCTGTTGGAGAGAACYACCTTAAGCAGCATCGCTGTTGGACCAGAGCCTGCACTTACCACTCATCACCCTTTCCTGGTATATGGACAGCATGGGTGTGATAAGGCAAAGCTCGCCCAGGCTGCTTGCTGAAAAAAAGCTCTTTTTGCTGGTTAGAAAGATTASCAAGCACTGACAACGGCACTGACTGTTTTTTAAGAGGCCAAAATGAGCTCTCTGCCTCCAACACCTACTTCACCTACCTATCCATTCCTTGCCACAAGCTGAGCACTGGTGCAGGAGAGATCTCGGCTGGCAACGTGACCACCACGGCACAACCCTCGCGCTGTGGGAACGCACCAGCACCTGATGCCTGAGGATCGGCAGCCGTATCTTTTTATCATGTAATTACAATTACAGCTTAATGGAATCAAAGAAAATAGAACCGGCTGCAGAACAGGGCAATGGTGATTTTCCCCTTGCTGGAAACAGAAGCCAGCACAGCAAGGCAGCAGTTAGYGTAATGGGGCTGGAGTGCATATTTTGTTTTAATGCCATTGCCGGCAGAAGGGAGAGACAGATCAGGCAGCCCAGGGCAGGATTCGCAGGAGAAAAAAAAAATACTGGTTAATTCCCTTCTTACACCCACCTCACATTAGAGCAGTAATATAACGAAAGAGTTGGTTCACATCCACAGGAGTAGTCAAGTTTGACTTCTTTTCCTGATGGACTAGTTCCTTTAGACTGTGCACAAATCCGCAAACTGAGTATTTCATGTGACACACTCAGGATTCCTTAAAACTTATTTTTAGGGCAAGCTTTGACTTTAACCAGGTTTCAAGTAAAATTGTTCACAGCTGAGTTTCAGAGTCATTACTTGGTTTACAGTTTTTTTAAGCACCTCTAAATAAAAAAAAAAAAATCAAGAAGAAATTCCACGTAAAGACTCACCTACTGATGGGAGCCTAAGCAGAAAAGGAGAATCAAATTTAAATTTAAAATGTTTTTTGGAGTGTGCTGTATTTCCAGGTTTTCCAATTGTAGTTTTTATCCAGAGTACCTAATACTTTTTATGCTCAGCAAAATTACCTGTCTTCCCAAGTCAGTGTGTCACCCTGGGGCTACTAGGAGACTTTACTGCATAAGTGGCCATGTGACTGCAACTTCTGGGTTGCTGCAGCCTTGTTTACCTGCTTAGACTTTCGAGTCAGTAAAAAGGAAGGCTCTGCTTGCAAGGAAGAGATTTATGTTCACAGGGTTGACTGAAGTATTCCAAAAAGCGTGAAGGCGAGAGAAACCTCTGCGCTCCTTGGACACGTCAATCCTTTGCAGCAGAAGCATTTGCAGCACCTGTAATGGAGTCTTTTCCCTAAAATACAAGCTCTGAAAGGCCAGTGAAAATTTCAGGCTTGCATTTCATCGGTTGCTTATTGCTTGTAGTTTGCTTTGTGCTGGGGGAAAAGTCAAGTTGCTTCGTGCAATGCTCCTGTTCCCTTACTTCCCCCCACCCCCCCGCTGTGAAAGACCAGCCCAGTCACCAGTGGAAATGTGTGGATGTTGCTTTAGAGGGTCACGACTGCTAGCCAGCTTGCAATATTCAAACAAGTACCCTCTCATTTATCTCAYGATATTACTTAACTTCTGCTTTATACACCACAGACTAAAAAAGGAAAAACAAAACAAAACAAAACAAACAAACAAAAAAAACCAGGTCACAGCCAAAGCCAGGGAAGATTAGAGGATAAAGGGTTACACGCTGAAGCTGAGACAAGTAACTGTACATTTAGGAAAAAGACACGTAGGTGGGACAGCAGACTGTATATATCTGGCAGGTAATGGCATAACCAGAGGGAAGGCATCAGTCTGTGTCAGGGCAAAGATAAGTGAGTAATTGAAGCTACGGCAGGWTATATTAACTGAGCCTATGCACAAGCGGTGGGAACCAACCATGGGAGGGAAACACCAGTGGGGGAGCTAGTGCCAGCGTTGTCCAGACAGCTTCAGTTTGCCCTCTTAACCCCGGCAAAACTCCCCTTAGCCTCAGCGGCATTTCGCTGGACCAGCGGGTCGAGGCTGTGCGGAGGCGGGTTGCTGCTGGAAGTCAGGAGTGGTCCTCCTCTAACCAGGGCCTGCAGCCGCGTGGGCACGTAGTGCCTAGTTCTCCATCATGGAGATGTTGACCTTAGTGCCTTTGTGGATCTGCTCTCAGCAGCTACAGGCTTATCAGGGGGGATGGGGTCATCAAGTTGACTGACCTCATTTAGCTGGGCAGGAGCTGTGACAATATGGATAAGTATCCAAGGGAGGGGGGAACCCACCAGCTGATTTTACAAGTCTTTCTGTCCTCTACTCCATATGAGGGATTTTATGACATCCTGATAAAAAACAGAGTTACCTGGTAGCGGCATTACAGAGACAGGTGCTCACGTGCTCTGCACAGACATGCAAACAGAGCACAAAGTTTGTTAGTCAGGGGGCTTTAAAATGAAAGAAATTAATTTCTTATCAATATAGGCACACAGGTTATAACATCAATATTGTTATCTCCCAAACCAAGAATTCCAGGCAACATTTTCCAAAACAGTTAAATGTCTTCAACATCTCAGGATTTTGTAAAGACAGAGCATAGTTCTGGGCAATATTACTTCTTGCCGCGTTATAAACAGCTGTGTTAAAGGCCCACCCATTTCATTTCTAATCACCAGGACAAGCTCTCTTGTCTCTGAATTTCCCCTTATATCTCAGCATCTTATACCAAGACTATTTGTGGCTTGTTTATGACTGTGACTTACATGTTGCTGTAGCCCAGCAACATCCTGGTTGAGTGGAGCAAGCTCGGGGAAGGCCACCACCTCTAGTGGTGCGCCTAGACTGAAATCAGCAGCACAGCCTGCAACATCTCAGGCGTACAGCAGCTGCTGGTAAAAGAAAGATGAACATTTCCTGCACTGCTGCATTTGGTTCACCTCCATAGCAGCTGTCTGCTCACCATGCGTGCCCCTAGGCCCGCCATGCAGCTGCGTTAGAGGAGCATAGCGGGCAAACCCCAGTGCCTTTACGGGGCATGCAGTACTGCATACAGCACTCAAGCAGCAAAGCCATTTTCCTCGTGTAATTACTGAYAGCAGCACTTCTAAGCCTGCCCAGTACTCCCCACAGGTGAAATGCTATGAAGAGCAAATGAGGTGTGAAGCACCCACCTCATCTCAGGAGCCCTCAGACACTATWAGGTACAGAGAGCTTTTAATTAAGCTATTATGGTGATTTATAGAAGAGTGATTTATAGGGAAGGGCACAGGAACCTTTGCAGAGGCATTGAGGAAGGTCCCTGTCTCATAGTGCTCCTGCAACATGAGCTGCAGGTCATTACGACCTTGACAGATGTCCAGCTCCCTGTCGTCTACAAGGGGCCTAAAAGGAGAGGAGCCATGTGAAACCACATTTGCGGTGTCAGKTTTTCCTCTAACATACTGTACCCACGGTACTGAGATAAAAGTGATCCAGTGTTGCTATGTTGCTTAGCTCACTGCCTTTACGGTTGGTGTCTGGTAAGACCTGTGAGCTGGTTCAGAAAAGGTACTCAGGCACAGCCACTTCATTAGGAATGGAGGCTGCAGCCTTTCACACGTGCATTCTTATCCAYTCGATTATTATCAGTTCCCAGCGGGCTCTGTTAAGCAAAACCACCCCTCAGCTGACTCATATTGGCAGCCAGCAGTTGCTCAGTTTTTCTTATTAGCACCTGGTAAAAGATTTCCCAACACGGTTGCAAAAAAGTTAGTACAGTGAAAAAAAACAAAACAGAGAAATAAGTTAAAAGACAACTATAGAGAAAATCATTACCTTAATTTTAAAGCAGTTTTATCCTCTAATGCGGAGTTTTTTTTCCACAGGACAGCACTGGCCTAATGGAGGAGGCACTTTAAATACGACTGCGGCTTGCACTCTGCACTGAACTTCTAACATCTCATAACTTGTATTTACTGCACTTCAGAGCTGTACTAAAGCAAAAAAGACCCACCTTTTTCAAGGAATATAGATTCATTTTGTAGAGCTCCCTGCCGTGGAACGAAATGTCCCAAGATACTCAACAAAATAAACCCACAGAAATCAATAGCAACAGATATTTTGCTGCGTTTTCCTTTGCCATGGCAGGCATCACTCTCTCCTTTCCACAAATAGGACAAACTCTCAGAGGCAGAAAACATGACAGTCTGTCYTACCCCCTTCATGTGGCTCTCAGCCCACCAGCTAATTCCAGGAAACTTTGAGCCAAAAAAGAGGCTGCACATCTCTAAGAAGGTGGTACCTGTGCTCATCTACTCCATTAGATTTGGTGCCTCAGCTGCAAGCGGAGGAAGTGCCCTACAACCAAAGCTCCCCACCTGCACTCGAGGACAGGGCTGTTGCTCTTCCTGCCTGTGCCATGGGTGTTACCTGCTGTTTTCGTCCCTGCTCCCAGCACATACAGCCTTATTATTGCTTAGGTCTCCAAGGTAAAGCTGCAGGCAGTGGGGTACTGTGGATGCCTGCAGGAGGCTGTTGAAAAGGAGACACTGGCAAATAGCCTTTTTATTCTGTGATGGTTTCTTTGTGCTCTTATCTTCACAGAGGTAGAAAAAATAAAAATCAAAAAAACCCACCAAATCGTCCTTGAGGTAGGTATTTCATTGCTAATACTGGGTACCGCACTCAAAAACTGAGCCTGATGTTAATTCTGAAAAATCACATCAGCTGCAATCACATTACTTCATTCTGAGTTGTTGGTTTGCATATTTGAGAATTCATCCTAACATCCTGATGCTGAGGTGTCTCTGGTCAAGGAGATCTTTAGCAGAGGCAGTAATAGATTCTGAAGATACAACACTAATTTGCACAATTTGTATTGTAGCAAAAACATGATTAAAAGCATGTTCCGTGCTGCATCTTTCCCTGCAATGTTGTAAATAATCAATTACATCCTCTAATASGGTTATTCTTTTACAGAATGATATAGAACCTGTCCTTTCCAGACCTTGCACAAAGATGTGCTTCTCCTTAAGGCAGGCATTCTGGATGAGGTTTCTCGAGACTTATGGAGCACAGTACAGGACACAAGGTTCACGCAAGCCTTAAGCTTAAGTCTTCATATGAGAGGCCCTTCTGATCAGCCAGTGCTCCTCAAGGGGATCCAAGAAGAAGTTTCTAAAATAGGTGACAGGGCTTCCTACTGGAGAAGGGAGATAGAAGTGCATCAACTGTGGTTTTGAGGAACCAGCTCACTCTGGTACTCCAGACACCACCATGAAGTTGTCTCCTTCCATTAGACTCAGATGGCCTTCAGCAAACATAAAACACATCCTGTTCATTTGCTTAGACACAGGCAGGGCTGGAAAGGGCGGAGTTAAAACTTCCCTGGTTTTCATCTCTAACATACTGATCAGGAGGCTGGCCATGACTCCTCCTTGAAGCTGAAAATTACATGTTATTTGCCCAAATAGCTCCTGATATCACCCGTCAAAGTGGAGAGGGGCATGAAGCACAGACGTGATCTTCTGATGTGCCAGTGGGAGCATGCTGGATGGATGACCCCAACGCTGATGCCACAAGTGCTCCTGAAGCTTTCARAAGTGCCTTCGTAGAGTCCTTGACGTGCAGCCATAGGAGCAACTGAAGTCTAAGTTCTCTTCTCACAGAGTCTGGAGAGGTGCACACGACTTTGGATGCTCCAGTCCATCTGCACAGTAAYGGGGGTGTTTTGAAAAAGCAGTGGCTAGCAACCAGAACCATATATTCCAATAGCAACGGTCCTTTCTCGCTTCTTTGGTGCTTTGAGTTCTGCTTGTGCATTATCTCCATTTGTCTGTTACTTGTTTCCCTTGCCTGTTTAAATCAAGAGCTCCAGAGGTAATGGAGTGCCCACCACCCTGCGTTTCAGACCATATCTAGGCCAGTAGGGCATTTCTGCTTGGCCTCAAGCAACGCACTCAAACACAAATTCCAGACAGCAAATTCTCCACTGGCCAAACTCAGCAAAGGATGCTCTGGACAAAGGAAAACCTGAGCAACGTATGCTGCCTTTAGAGGCAACAAAAGCAAAATAACAGAAGTCCCCRGAGCGGAAGGAAGGGTGCCCCTTGTAGAGATACTGGCCTCCTGCAATGCCACCTTGATCCCTAAGATCATTAGAGATGGAGCTCTCAAACTCTAGCGTGGGAATACGTTCCCACTCTGTTGGAAATGTGAGGGTACGTGGGCAGGCAAAGCTGAGCTTGCTCTCTCTCAGCAGTGTGGGCAGGCACAGCTGGACACAGCTTCAGAGCAGACCAGAAGGCCAAGAGCACATTCCTCAGCAGGTTTGTAGTCACGTTGRTACATCTTTCTTAAAAATCATGGGAGCCAAGCTGAATACCCTCTTGTGTGCCATTTGGGGAAGAAAGGGATCATTTGATTTTGGTCACTAAGGTGACCAAAACTATCATCAAAAAGGCTGCCCAAAGAACAAAGGGAWTCACCAAAATATACTGGTGACTTTTGTACTTGTGGAAGACATGAAGCCAGGCCACMCAGCTCACAAAAAGTAAATTCCCACAAAAAATTCCCACGAGTGGTGCAGCCACAGCACAGTCACTGTTCCCACTGGAGCCATGGGCAAAGATCCTATACCAAAATTTCAAGCCATGCATCTTTGGCAGAACCTTAGGGAGGATGGAAATAAGATTTTCTCCTTCATCAGGGATAAATACAATTTCAAGTGCAGTACTACTTAGAGAGACTACACCTCCTGAACTTAACGTGGAGAGACAGGCCCAAAGGTCATTTTCCACATTAGTTCTAGYATCCTCATGAATTTTCATGAATTAGGCTTTCCTTTCGGAGAATGTCTCTGTGGAAGTGGCCCTCTTCAAGTTCACAAGACAACTTATCACAAGAACATTTCCTTTTTTGTCAGCGAAGCAGGAATGAATCACCCACCACGGACCCACTCTTGATATGAACAGACAATAATAAGATTTATCTCTTATAGGTAGTCACCATTCTATTAATTTATCTAGTTAAAAAAAWATTTATTTACCTACTCAGTGTCAAGAGTCATTTTGGTAAAAGCTAAAGGACAGTGCAACATAAATAGGAAATTTAAATATTCTATGAAAATGCCAAGACATACTGTAAATATTATGACAGAAAATACAATRTTAGCTTTGACAATGAAGGTTTAATCCTATAGTCCAAAACCATAAACCACTGTTAATTCAAGTGCTGCCAGTAGCTGATCTACTCTGTGTAGAAAAATTACACTCAAATCTGAGCTATGCAAGCTCAGTTTTCCAAAGAATGCCTGAAAATATATTGCTGCAACGGTAAAATGAAAACCACAGACTGTATTTTCAGCACCCAGCTTTGTATGTATAATTACTTACTTCTGAGAAAGCAGTTTTGATAATTCTAACTCAATATTTTGTTCATAATGGTGGTTTGTGGAACATCAGTTAAAAAAGGAATGCTTATACTTGAAATTCCTCCTTTTGTTCAAATAGAAATGTACATAATTGCAATTCCTCTTTTTGTTCATCTGCTTACAGTCATAGTTCTCTCCCACTGTTTTTTTCTAGGCAGAGGTGTAATATTTCTGAGCACTAACCTCAGTATGAGAAGAGATAGCTYGGTATTAAAGATAGAGAAGCAATAGCCAAGCAATACAGAGCCAATCCCTTACCATGGAACAGCCCTCTTGCGCTTCTGTCCAGGAGAGTGCCTGATTTGCAACTCTGTTGAAGAGGCGGCAAAATAATGCAAAGTACAAACTGATCTTTCATTCCAAGCTGCCCGGGAAAATACATTTCCCCTGCAAAATGTAATTCCTTTCAGAATTTCCACATCCTCATTCAAATACAATGAATAACCAACAGGCTCTATCTACTCTCCTGTCTTGATCCATAAATATCATTACAGAAAATATTTTCGCAAAAGAATTTTGCATGAGGGATACTCCACAAGCTAACAGTTCTGAAAATTTGGGTTCAAATCTTCAAAACCAAAATCAGGGCTATATTAATTTTTCATAATTTTCCTTCTTTCTGGATTAGAATGACGTAAAAATAAAGATCGACAAGACAGTCTCTTAAAAGAATGAAGTTTGGGCATTCTTTCTTTAAGCAAAAGTCTGAATTTTGACAATA
Organism: Rhea americana; assembly: GCF_003343005.1. Taxonomy (NCBI): domain Eukaryota; kingdom Metazoa; phylum Chordata; class Aves; order Rheiformes; family Rheidae; genus Rhea; species Rhea americana. Next base: position 2,063,118 of record NW_028185672.1, on the reverse strand, counting down.
AATAATGCTGAGTTTAGAAAGTAAAATATCCTACCCAACTCTAAAGCTAGAAAGGATCACTATGTTAATTCCATATGATCTCCTGCAGAAGAGGGAGAGAGGGAATTGCACCTGTAATTCCCACTTCAAGCCTAGCCTGTGCTACAGATAAGGCACACCTTTCCGAAAGATAAAACTTAAGAACTCTAACTGCCAGAAAATCTTCCATGATCCTTGTGGAATTGTTCCAATACTTAATTACTGCTGTTCAAAAACCCCTCCCAAAACAAAACTCAACTCCAAAACAAAAAAAACCCAAGCTTTAACTCCTGTGTGAGTTCATCTGGCTTCAATTTCCAACCTTTTGACTGTATTACACTTTTCTCTTCTAGATTAGAGAGTACTCTGTTATCAAAACTTTCTTCCCACATAATCACACCACAATCGATCACCTTTTCACTCTCTTTTTGATAAACCGAACAACTTGAGCTTCTACCATTTTTCTTAGTAAGTCATGTTTCTCAGATTACAGATTGCTTTTATAGCTCTGAATATCCTTTATATTCTACCAGAAATGAACTTAATGACCGATAAAAATCTTCTAGCTAGTGTTGCATACTGAAACAACACCTCCTTTTTGCCTAATTAGTAGTGTCCAACTTGCATATCCAATTCCCATCAGTTCTCCTTCGGGTTTTCCAAATAATTAATTTTGGTGGCTGCTTGCAATGTTTTTTAAAAAAAGGTTGTTTCACTTCTAATAAAATATCTCATCTAATTTAGAGTAAAGTGCTTTGTTTCAGATTTAAGCATCTAAGATTTTTTAAAGTAAAATTAGAGAAAACTAGCTATAACATTAATGTTGAATAAAAAAAATGTTATCAACATTTTTATGTCATTATTGAACATCATTTTGGGGGCCTAATTTCTGAAGGACAAAGAAGTTTATGTCACCATCCCGACATATTTTGTTTCCTCCTCTTGCCTTCTTGATCCTCCTAAAAATCATCCCAACAATTTAATAACCCACATGTACTCATCCTAATTAGGGATTTAAGTGTTTGAGAATTAATTTGAGCCAAGGCAAACTGCAAAACTGAGAACAAATGACTACAACTGTCTTGCTTCCTTGCAATTTCTTCCACTTCAGAGTCAACCATGTTAAAAATGAACATCATACTCTTATTTCTAAGAAATAATCTTTACACATGCACTCATTTAAAACAAGATGGACTGTAACAACCAGAAGGCAGGGCCTTGGTACAAGCCAAAATTCAAGGTGAATGCACCGAATCACTTAAGGCAACATGTAGCTAAGAGAAATTTTATTAGTTGTAATGCTGAGACTAAGCTGGCACAACTGGCAATCAAGAAAGGAAACAAATACTCCGCTTCGAAAAGCGAATACCACCAGTTTGACAATTTTTGAGACTATAAGCAGTGGATGCAACAATGTCACTTCAAAGTCAACTTTCAGAAAGCTAATACGGAAGCGGTCAGTGGTGGAATCAACCAACGCACCTCTCTAAGCTCCTGAGTCTCAGAACAATTGCTATGATAAACACCACAACCATGCTGGAGAACAGCCTTGCTACTACTTTGAAAAGGGGAAAAGAACACAATAAAAGGTTCTCAGCCACTGCAAGAGCAATAACAATATTCCTGTCACTCGAAAAAGATGGTCAAAGCATTTTGCTAATACTCGTGAATCACCAGCTGCTTTTACAATGCAACYGTCAGGTTTGGAAAGCGCGCTCCTCCTCTCAACTTATTCGCGTTTCTCTAACCAACTTCTTCCACTCTGCCTGGTTTTTCGAGGGTCACCACACATCCAAGACAAAGTAAACGCGAGCCTTGGACGTGCTTTTCTCCTGCTTTCGTTATGGAAAGGGAAGACAAAATTCCCCATGTGCCACGTGAAGGTGAAAAGCTGTGTTCCCGGCAGCCGCTCTGCAGCAGGACCATTAACCGCTGATGGAGTTGCTATGGTTATAAAGAGGGCCTCGGTGGGAGACATCTTCATTTCTGATTAGGTTTTGACAGTGGCAGAGAGATGCCTGACATAGGGAGGCAGGATGGAAAGAGCACCAGGAGCTTTACTCACGTGAAACTGGGTGAGAAAGCCGAGGCAGAAGCGCTTTCGGAGAAAGCCCTGTTCCTCCAGGAGCAGGGCACCAGGAGGAATCTTGCTTCTGGATGGGCCAGAAGTGATGACCGTGTACAGAAATAAAACAAGCAGGAGCTGAGCTAGTCCCGGTTAGTGGATTTCCTGCAATTTTATACAACAGACTGTTATACTTGATGAAAGGCAACAGGACTAGAAAAAAACTAATACACGAGAGAGGATCTGGAAGGGGCACTAGTCCTTTCCACAGTAGTCTTCATCTCTTTCCAAAAACTTATTTCCTTCAGTTTTGTCAGCCCTGGCCAAGTGCGACAGCCATCTGAGGTAGCACCGGTGAGGAAGCTACATTCCACCAGCTTCTATTAACCTATTTGCCTCGTAACAGAAAATGGGTCTCCCTGCATGCTCATCTTAAATTTCTACAGCAGCCTTTTGTATAGGAGGCTGGGGATGAGATGGGCCTTCATCTGCTATAAGAGACACCCAGCCTTGTACAGAGGAAAAAATCAACTGAAATTGTTATTTTAAAATGCCAGGAGAGTTCAAATACCAACAAGCAAAAATTCTTCCCTCTGAAGTTTTAGCAAAATAAGGAAGACTGATTGAAATGTTTCAGAGCATAAAAAATATGAATAATAAACAACATGAGTTCTGTTTTATTAGCAAATCTCACAACATAAACAAATCCATCCTGAGAATCAGCCTTGACGCTAGCTAGCAGACTGTTCAGAAAACAACGTCTGCACTGTCTATAAATATCACTATGCCCAGTAAACTCAAGGCGATGGCAAGGGGGCTGTAAAACTATTGAGGGCACCAGATACTGCAGTGGTTGTAAAAAAAAAAAAAATGCAGTAAAAGAACAATGATCTGTTATTAAATCTTTTGTTTGGGAGGAATTTTGCATTTTAATAAGGCATTTAGCAATCAGGATAGCTTTTCAAACGTAGCAATCTCTCTGCCAACAGATCTGATTTGATGCCCCATGAAGTCCTAAAATGTCATCAATTGAGAGGTGAGAGCCAGTCTCATCTAAAGTAGTAGGATGTAGCTAATACAAAGCTCAGCTTGCTGTCTCCTCTTCACTGGTCTTTTACTGCTTTTAACGCACTTGATGCCAGGGAGCAGGAAAAAATGCACCAAAGTACATAAAGTGATCTTTTTTGTTACTGTTTTGCGTCAAGCAAACGGAAGCCCCAGTTTCCAAACTCCCTCGCTATCCAGAYGACGCCGAGAGTCCGCAGGAAGCTTTGCTGCAGATACTGGACTTGGGAGCTTGCCACACGGTGAATGTGCAATGCAGAGGGCCACCGTTTCTTGCAAAGGAGCTCCTTCTGAGCTGCTGCTTATTCTCAGGACACACTCAAGAGCTCAGAGCCTCTGAATGGCTCCAGAGGGTGATGGAGTCCTACTATCCACTAGTACCAGTCCAGTGAATACAAAAAGTCTGTGTGCTTAATTTGCATTTAATTTAAGTGAGAGTGTAACCTGTTAAGTTTGCCCATAGTGTATGTTCTCAGCTGAAACTGAACTTTCATCTTCTCACTCAAATATTTGGAATATAAATATACAGAAGTTCAGAAAACATAAAATAATTTTCTTCTAAAAGCTCAAAACATATTAAAGAAAACTTCAAAGACTGATCTCTAAAAAGCTACATACAAGCTAGTTAGGACTAAAAAAAGAAAAAAAAATACATCTTACTTATCTTGTGTAGATAGAGACAGTGGCTATATACCAGAGTTGTGTGGGATCTGAAGCCCAGCTATTGCTCTGTGACTTAGTGCTGGCTGATTACCAGTCTTCTATTATTCCTCTTCTGAAATTGGATACATTGGAAACATTCTGGATTAATCCTAAAAACCAGAACGGTGGGGGTTTTCTGCAGCGCATCTGTCTTCTGGTGTCTTACTCGTGYGACTAGATCTGGAGAGGTAGGAGGCGGAGGAGGAAGTCCTCGTGGCCCCCATGGGTGGCTGTTGTCCCCCAGGGCTGCTCACTGCTCCCACGGCCTCGCCTGCCCGCTTGGCTGCTGGGAAGCGCCGGCTGAGGAGCAAGGACCAGTTTGCTACAAAAATGAAGGCACCGCGCAGCGCTCAAGGTAAACGATGTGCGTAACTGGCAAGCAGAACTGTCTGGAGCGGACAGAAAAATTTGGTCATGACGTCTAGACTGCTTTTCTGATACGAAGGCAAATACCAAAGGACTTTCAAAGCCCTGGCCAGGGCGAAGACCCCTCACCTGAAGACAAGCATATTATAAAACTTAATTGAACTGCCTTCAACTCAGGTGTCAGGATTGACAGGATTATGACTGAATTGAGAGCACTTTCATATTAGAAAGACAGAAACAGCATCCTCACAGGCTAGATAGACAGACATTGATTAATGCAATGGGACAAAAATAAATATAAAACTTACAAAACATTAATATTTTAGAGGTTTGACAGCACTTTACCAAAGCGTATAATCATAACAGAACACTCTGAAGACTAAGTACGACCTTCATGAAACTCGAAACGAGTACTTTGGGCTTTGTTTTTACATATCAGACRTTTAGAACTTGGCCCTAAAAAGCATTAATATTTCCTTTAGGAATAAAACATTAACAGCAAAACTAGCAAAATCCTTCACAGCACACTATGAAACATGTATAAAACTGATTCTGCCTCACCCACAGAGAGGTTGAATCTCAGGATAATTCAACGCTTTTCATTCCTATTAAACAAAATCCTGCAGATTGACATAGATTCACCTATATCATCTTTCCTATTACAACACAGTCCCCCTCTGTTAGGATATGCACAGCCTAATCAAGCACAAATGTTTACTTAAACTAGTCAGGCTCTGCGTATTTTGGACTAAAGCCAGTATAGCATATCTAATTAACCCTCCTGCCTCTCCGGCCATATTGCTAGGATTGCTTCTAGCTGAGTACTAAACTTGTTACTGTGGAATTTAAGTAAAGAGTTCAAAATGGAAAAAAACTGCACTCTTTTCACCTTATCCTTTTGTCATACCAGCTGGTAACATTCTTAATGTGGCCTGCATTCCACCAAGATGTACCACAGAAACACTTCTGCAACTGYGCTGAAGGTAAAGAGGGCAGTACTACCCAAACAAGGTCTGCAAAATCACACTATAGAATACAAGAACAGTATTTACTCCTGCAGGCATGGTAACTGAATTTCCAAGCAATAATTGGATGATGTGGTTTGCACAGTCTCCAGAACCCCTTGATGGCATTATATCTCTCTGATAAATTGTATAGTTTTTAGACCTTTAATTTACTCAATACATGGATCTGTTCATCCTAAACTCTTGGTAGGTATCACCTACCTTCTGCTTTTGACATCCCAAGAGAGGCTTAAAACACGAGCTCAGAAATGAGTGGGAAAGGAAACAACCAACAGGTAATGGGAACCTGCTCCTTTGCTAAGAGACATTTCTGTCACAGAGTGCTGGTCATTCCCCTTCCCCAGGCAAGAGAASTGGCAGGAGGCAGCAGAGAAATGGGATGTCTTCTGCTGCCCACAAGTCCTTTTCTTTCACAATAAGGCAGAATAAACCATAAAGCATCAGCAGCAAGTCAAAGAAACAAACCGTGGGGAAGTGGCAATGAACGCGCGGATGGTTTTCATGCATTCAGCAAACTGCTGACCAGCGTCAGGGACGGGATACTGGGTTCATCAGACCTTTGGTTTGACCYAGTGAAGAAGAATCCTAACATCTTTTTTTGGGTGAAATTTTCTTATGTTGAAAAAAATGTGGGAATCAATTGGGATCAAATTTTGTTCTCCTCTGCTGCCTTTAAGTAGAGCACGCACYGAGAGTGTGAATTTCAATCTGAGAATGTAGGAGGAATGAAAAAATAACATGTATAGCCACACTAGCCCTAATGGCAGCCTAAACCCTTGAGAACTGATGAAAGAACAGGGTCTGTCTTCTTCGATCTATCCCCTGACTAAAACAGAATATGCAATGAGGTTGGACGTAGAAGAAATGAATGAGAATATAGTCATTTAATATACTTATTTAATTAGTTCTTTCTGCTTCTGATGGTAATGTGGCAGAATACAAGACTGAAGAGAACAAGGTAGCTGCCTACAGTATAATTAGGCCATTTAAGGGGGAAGAAAGACATCATTTTGCAGAGGCTGCTGCTGCGGGAAATATCAGTGAACGCCCAGTTTCCATAGCTGGAGAGACACATGTTCTTTAATGACTGCATCTGAAAAAGCATCTATTTTTTTTTCCTTATAAATGAAAAAGAAATATATTTATTCTGTGTTCCTTAAATTATATGATAATGGAGTACTTGGGCATGAAGATGCTTTTTGTGGCCCATCACACACAAAAGATTATCTCAAGCTCCAAAAAGAAACCTGTTTTAACCCCAAAACTCATCTTAAACCTGAAGGTGCAAGTCTGAAAGAGCCTGTGAAAGGGTGCCCCCATGGGGCCCCCAGGAAGTGATGGGCTAGTCCACCACTACTGGAAATACTCAGATTAAACTGGTTACCAGCAGCTAGTAGGACAAAAGCAGAACAGGATAAAACAAATAGACTTGGAAAAGAGCACTTGTAGATTTGCATAACATAGTCAACATATATATCCAAATACCAGCAGCAAACACATTATCAAAAATTCTAATTACAGTTGAGAAGCAGCCTTAATTCTTTAATCAAAAATATTATTTTTGATCAACTATAGATATTTTTATATTTATATAAATATGCATACTTACATGCACTCATTCCCAAGTGACGTGTAACCCTATTATAACACTACATCTTTAGTATGAAAATCCAGAAATTCACATAAATTGAATTTTTAATGGAAGTTTGATCTCTTCCAAGAATTCTGCCCCCAATCTGTCTCTCCGCAGAGACATACCCTGTGTCAAACCTCCAAACAGCTTCAGTGTCCCTTTTCAGCGTAAATCACAGTTTGAGAGAACTCTCTCCCTCAAACTAATCAAACTTTTACTCTAACCTACAGTGCTGCGAGGCATAGGACAAGCATTATCTTAAGCACATCTCTGTTCACTTAACAGCCTAATTTAGGCTGCCATAAATACACACAGGCACAGATCAGTATCACACCTGGTAAGAAGTAGTTCCAGCTGAAGTTGATAATCACCTGGCAATCGATTTTAGCAGGAAATGGATTGAGCAGAAATCAGCACCTAGTAGGTCGGTAAAATGAGCATCTATCAGAAAATTAGTGTTACTACTCCAGACTGTCTCACAGAATTGCATAAAGTTAACATACATAACTGAACGAGGAACTCATGACAGGACGCTGCAAGCAGCCTAGAAAGTAACATTTAAAAACATGGTCCGATATTAAGGACAATACCTTATTTCACRTTTTTACTGTGATGCCATTAGTGGTTATGTCTTCCTTCACACTGATAAACCCGCATGTCCCTGCAACATACAGAGACGCTTTGCAAATCTTCCAGTCTTATTTATCAGGTAGCTAGTATAATCTGTGGTAATTATAGATAAGCATTTTTTTTTTGCTTAACCATGCTTTGCACAGTTCCGCCCTCTCATCTCCTGCAACAGTCTAATTATACCAACAGAAGTTGTTTCTTTCTTTCTTTCTTT